>NC_090439.1:154577436-154877436 GCF_031143425.1 Pleurodeles waltl
TTGTAGGGCACCGGGGGGGACACGAGTTCACACAAAAAGTACACCCTCAGCGGCACTGGGGCGGCCGGGTGCAGTGTAGAAACAAGCGTCGGGTTTGCAATGTAAATCAATGAGAGATCAAGGGATCTCTTCAGCGTCGCGGGCAGGCAAGGGGGGGGCTCCTCGGGGTAGCCACCACCTGGGCAAGGGAGAGGGCCTCCTGGGGGGCACTCCTGCACAGGAGTTCCGTTCCTTTAGGTGCTGGGGGCTGCGGGTGCAGGGTCTTTTCCAGCCGTCGGGAAAGGGAGTTCAGGCAGTCGCGGTCAGGGGGAGCCTCGGGATTCCCTCTGCAGGCGTCGCTGTGGGGGCTCAGGGGGGACAACTTTGGTTACTCACGGACTCGGAGTCGCCGGAGGGTCCTCCCTGAAGTGTTGGTTCTCCACCAGTCGAGTCGGGGTCGCCGGGTGCAGTGTTGCAAGTCTCACGCTTCTTGCGGGGATTTGCAGGGGTCTTTAAATCTGCTACTTGAGACAAAGTTGCAGTTCTTTTGGAGCAGGGCCGCTGTCCTCGGGAGTTTCTTGTCTTTCTCGAAGCAGGGCAGTCCTTAGAGGATTCAGAGGTCGCTGGTCCCTTGGAAAGCGTCGCTGGAGCAGGGTTCTTTGGAAGGCAGGAGACAGGCCGGTAGGACTGGGGCCAAAGCAGTTGGTGTCTTCTGTTCTTTCTCTGCGGGGGTTTTTCAGCTCGGCAGTCTTCTTCTTCTTGTAGTTTCAGGAATCTAAATTCTTAGGTTCAGGGGAGCCCTTAAATACTAAATTTAAGGGCGTGTTTAGGTCTGGGGGGTTAGTAGCCAATGGCTATTAGCCCTGAGGGTGGGTACACCCTCTTTGTGCCTCCTCCCAAGGGGAGGGGGTCACATCCCTAATCCTATTGGGGATTCCTCCATCTGCAAGATGGAGGATTTCTAAAAGTTAGAGTCACTTCGGCTCAGGACACCTTAGGGGCTGTCCTGACTGGCCAGTGACTCCTCCTTGTTTTTCTCATTATTTTCTCCGGCCTTGCCGCCAAAAGTGGGGGCCGTGGCCGGAGGGGTCGGGCAACTCCAGTAGCTGGAGTGTCCTGCGGTGCTGGCACAAAGGGGTGAGCCTTTGAGGCTCACCGCCAGGTGTGACAGCTCCTGCCTGGGGGAGGTGTTAGCATCTCCACCCAGTGCAGGCTTTGTTACTGGCCTCAGAGTGACAAAGGCACTCTCCCCATGGGGCCAGCAACATGTCTCGGTTGTGGCAGGCTGCTGGAACTAGTCAGCCTACACAGATAGTCGGTTAAGGTTTCAGGGGGCACCTCTAAGGTGCCCTCTGGGGTGTATTTTACAATAAAATGTACACTGGCATCAGTGTGCATTTATTGTGCTGAGAAGTTTGATACCAAACTTCCCAGTTTTCAGTGTAGCCATTATGGTGCTGTGGAGTTCGTGTAAAACAGACTCCCAGACCATATACTCTTATGGCTACCCTGCACTTACAATGTCTAAGGTATTGCTTAGACACTGTAGGGGCACAGTGCTCATGCACTGGTGCCCTCACCTAGGGTATAGTGCACCCTGCCTTAGGGCTGTAAGGCCTACTAGAGGGGTGACTTATCTATACCTGCATAGGCAGTGAGAGGCTGGCATGGCACCCTGAGGGGAGTGCCATGTCGACTTACTCGTTTTGTTCTCACCAGCACACACAAGCTGGCAAGCAGTGTGTCTGTGCTGAGTGAGGGGTCTCCAGGGTGGCATAAGACATGCTGCAGCCCTTAGAGACCTTCCTTGGCATCAGGGCCCTTGGTACCAGGGGTACCGCTTACAAGGGACTTATCTGGTTGCCAGGGTGTGCCAATAGTGGAATCAAAAGTACAGGTTAGGGAAAGAACACTGGTGCTGGGGCCTGGTTAGCAGGCCTCAGCACACTTTCAATTCAAAACATATCATCAGCAAAGGCAAAAAGTCAGGGGTAACCATGCCAAGGAGGCATTTCCTTACACAACACCCCCCCCAAACGAAAGAGGATGAGACTAACCTTTCCCAAGAGAGTCTTCATTTTCTAAGTGGAAGAACCTGGAAAGGCCATCTGCATTGGCATGGGCAGTCCCAGGTCTGTGTTCCACTATAAAGTCCATTCCCTGTAGGGAGATGGACCACCTCAACAGTTTTGGATTTTCACCTTTCATTTGCATCAGCCATCTGAGAGGTCTGTGGTCAGTTTGAACTAGGAAGTGAGTACCAAAGAGGTATGGTCTCAACTTCTTCAGGGACCAAACCACAGCAAAGGCCTCCCTCTCAATGGCACTCCAACGCTGCTCCCTGGGGGGTAACCTCCTGCTAATGAAAGCAACAGGCTGGTCAAGGCCATCATCATTTGTTTGGGACAAAACTGCCCCTATCCCATGTTCAGAGGCATCTGTTTGCACAATGAACTGCTTGGAGTAATCTGGAGCTTTTAGAACTGGTGCTGTGCACATAGCTTGTTTCAGGGTGTCAAAGGCCTGTTGGCATTCTACAGTCCAGTTTACTTTCTTGGGCATTTTCTTGGAGGTGAGTTCTGTGAGGGCTGTCACAATGGATCCATATCCCTTCACAAACCTCCTGTAGTACCCAGTCAAGCCAAGGAATGCCCTGACTTGAGTCTGGGTTTTTGGAGCTGCCCAGTCCAGAATAGTCTGGATCTTAGGCTGGAGTGGCTGAACTTGGCCTCCACCTACAAGGTGTCCCAAGTAAACCACAGTTCCCTGCCCTATCTGGCATTTGGATGCCTTGATAGAGAGGCCTGCAGATTGCAGGGCCTTCAAAACCTTCTTCAGGTGGACCAGGTGATCCTGCCAGGTGGAGCTGAAGACAGCAATATCATCAAGATAAGCTGCACTAAAGGATTCCAACCCAGCAAGGACTTGATTCACCAACCTTTGGAAGGTGGCAGGGGCATTCTTTAAACCAAAGGGCATAACAGTGAACTGATAATGCCCATCAGGTGTGGAGAATGCTGTCTTTTCTTTTGCTCCAGGGGCCATTCTGATTTGCCAGTACCCTGCTGTTAAGTCAAAGGTACTTAAGAATTTGGCAGCCCCTAATTTGTCTATTAGCTCATCAGCTCTAGGAATGGGATGAGCATCTGTCTTGGTGACAGAGTTGAGACCTCTGTAGTCCACACAAAACCTCATCTCTCTCTTTCCTTCTTTGGTGTGAGGTTTGGGGACTAAGACCACTGGGCTAGCCCAGGGGCTGTCAGAGTACTCAATTACTCCCAATTCCAGCATCTTGTGGACTTCCACCTTGATGCTTTCCTTAACTTGGTCAGACTGTCTAAATATTTTGTTTTTGACAGGCATGCTGTCTCCTGTGTCCACATCATGGGTACACAGGTGTGTCTGACCAGGGGTTAGGGAAAAGAGTTCAGCAAACTGCTGCAGGACCTTCCTACAGTCAGACTGCTGTTGGCTAGAGAGGGTGTCTGAGTAGATCACTCCATCCACTGAGCCATCTTTAGGGTCTGATGAGAGGAGATCAGGGAGAGGCTCACTCTCAGCTTCCTGGTCCTCATCTGTTACCATCAACAGATTTACATCAGCCCTGTCATGGAAGAGCTTAAGGCGGTTCACATGGATCACCCTCTTGGGGCTCCTGCTTGTGCCCAGGTCCACCAGGTAGGTGACCTGACTCTTCCTTTCTAGTACTGGGTAAGGGCCACTCCATTTGTCCTGGAGTGCCCTGGGAGCCACAGGCTCCAGAACCCAGACTTTCTGCCCTGGTTGAAATTCAACCAGTGCAGCCTTTTGGTCATACCACAACTTCTGGAGTTGTTGGCTGGCCTCAAGGTTTTTACTTGCCTTTTCCATGTACTCTGCCATCCTTGAGCGAAGGCCAAGTACATAGTCCACTATGTCTTGTTTAGGCTCATGAAGAGGTCTCTCCCAGCCTTCTTTAACAAGAGCAAGTGGTCCCCTTACAGGGTGGCCAAACAGAAGTTCAAAGGGTGAGAATCCTACTCCCTTCTGAGGCACCTCTCTGTAAGCGAAAAGCAGACATGGCAGGAGGACATCCCATCTCCTTTTGAGTTTTTCTGGGAGCCCCATGATCATGCCCTTTAATGTCTTGTTGAATCTCTCAACAAGGCCATTAGTTTGTGGATGATATGGTGTAGTGAATTTATAAGTCACCCCACACTCATTCCACATGTGTTTTAGGTATGCTGACATGAAGTTGGTACCTCTGTCAGACACCACCTCCTTAGGGAAACCCACTCTGGTAAAGATACCAATGAGGGCCTTGGCTACTGCAGGGGCAGTAGTCGACCTAAGGGGAATAGCTTCAGGATACCTAGTAGCATGATCCACTACTACTAGGATGTACATATTTCCTGAGGCTATGGGAGGTTCTAGTGGACCAACTATGTCCACACCCACTCTTTCAAAGGGGACCCCCACCACTGGAAGTGGAATGAGGGGGGCCTTTGGATGCCCACCTGTCTTACCACTGGCTTGACAGGTGGGGCAGGAGAGGCAAAACTCCTTAACCTTCTGGGACATGTTGGGCCAGTAGAAGTGGTTGACTAACCTCTCCCACGTCTTGGTTTGTCCCAAATGCCCAGCAAGGGGAATATCATGGGCTAAGGTCAGAATAAACTCTCTGAAACCCTGAGGCACTACCACTCTCCTAGTGGCACCAGGTTTGGGATCTCTTGCCTCAGTGTACAGGAGTCCATCTTCCCAATAGACCCTATGTGTTCCATTTTTCTTGCCATTGGACTCTTCAGCAGCTTGCTGCCTAAGGCCTTCAAGAGAGGGACAGGTTTCTTGTCCCTTACACAACTCTTCCCTTGAGGGTCCCCCTGAGCCTAAGAGCTCAACCTGATAAGGTTCCAGCTCCACAGGCTCAGTTCCCTCAGAGGGCAGAACTTCTTCCTGAGAAGAGAGGTTCTCTTTTTCTTGCTGTGTTGCAGCTGGTTTCCCAGCTGACTTTCCTTTTCTCTTGGTAGGCTGGGCCTTTCTTCCAGACTCCAGCTCTACTTTTTCACCCTGTGCCTTGCACTGTGCCCTTGTTTTGACACACACCAGTTCAGGGATACCCAGCATGGCTGCATGGGTTTTCAGTTCTACCTCAGCCCATGCTGAGGACTCCAGGTCATTTCCAAGCAAACAGTCTACTGGGATATTTGAGGAGACCACCACCTGTTTCAGGCCATTGACCCCTCCCCACTCTAAAGTTACCATAGCCATGGGATGTACTTTAGTCTGATTGTCAGCGTTGGTGACTGGATAAGTTTGTCCAGCCAGGTATTGGCCAGGGGAAACCAGTTTCTCTGTCACCATAGTGACACTGGCACCTGTATCCCTCAGGCCCTCTACACTTGTCCCATTAATTAAGAGCTGCTGCCTGTATTTTTGCATGTTAGGGGGCCAGGCAGCCAGTGTGGCTAAATCCACCCCACCCTCAGAGACTAATGTAGCTTCAGTGTGACACCTGATTTGCTCTGGGCACACTGTTGATCCCACTTGGAGACTGGCCATTCCAGTTTTAGCTGGATGGGAGTTAGAAGTGGTATCTTTCTTGGGACAGGCCTTGTCTCCAGTTTGGTGTCCAGACTGACTACAGCTACGACACCAGGCCTTTTTGGGATCAAAGTTTTTACCCTTGTACCCAGAATTGTTTTGTGAAGAGGCTCTGGGCCCACCCTCCTGTGCAGGTTTTTGGGGGCCTGTAGAAGACTCTTTACTATTTTTGTTTTTGGCTGTCTCACCACCCTTCCCCTGGGGAGGTTGTGTGACCCCTTTCTTTTGGTCACTCCCTGTGGAAGTTTTGGACACCCTAGTCTTGACCCAATGGTCCGCCTTCTTTCCCAATTCTTGGGGAGAAATTGGTCCTAGGTCTACCAGATGCTGATGCAGTTTACCATTGAAACAATTACTTAATAGGTGTTCTTTCACAAATAAATTGTACAGCCCATCATAATTACTTACACCACTGCCTTGAATCCAACCATCTAGTGTTTTTACTGAGTAGTCTACAAAGTCAACCCAGGTCTGGCTCGAGGATTTTTGAGCCCCCCTGAATCTAATCCTATACTCCTCAGTGGAGAATCCAAAGCCCTCAATCAGGGTACCCTTCATGAGGTCATAAGATTCTGCATCTTTTCCAGAGAGTGTGAGGAGTCTATCCCTACACTTTCCAGTGAACATTTCCCAAAGGAGAGCACCCCAGTGAGATTTGTTCACTTTTCTGGTTACACAAGCCCTCTCAAAAGCTGTGAACCATTTGGTGATGTCATCACCATCTTCATATTTAGTTACAATCCCTTTAGGGATTTTCAACATGTCAGGAGAATCTCTGACCCTATTTATGTTGCTGCCACCATTGATGGGTCCTAGGCCCATCTCTTGTCTTTCCCTTTCTATGGCTAGGATCTGTCTTTCCAAAGCCAATCTTTTGGCCATCCTGGCTAACTGGATGTCCTCTTCACTGGAGTTATCCTCAGTGATTTCAGAGAGGTTGGTCCCTCCTGTGAGGGAGCCAGCATCTCTGACTATGATTTGTGGAGTCAGGGCTTGAGAGGCCCTGTCTTCCCTAGATAGGACTGGTAGGGGGGAATCACCCTCCAAGTCACTATCATCATCCTCTGAATTGCCATCCTCAGAGGGGTTGGCCTTTTCAAACTCTGCCAACAGCTCCTGGAGCTGTAGTTTGGAAGGTCTGGGGCCCATTACTATTTTCTTTATTTTACAGAGTGACCTTAGCTCCCTCATCTTAAGATGGAGGTAAGGTGTGGTGTCGAGTTCCACCACATTCATCTCTGCACTAGACATTATGCTTCTAAAAGTTGGAATACTTTTTAAGAAACTAAAACTAGTTCTAGGTTCTAATTCAAACTTTTACCAAACTTTTTAAACTCTAAAAGAAATGCGAAACAGGATCTAAAACAAGGCCCTAGCAGGTCTTTTAAGAATTTAGAAAAATTTCAAATTTCAAAAACAATTTCTAATGAAATTTTTTGGAATTTGTCGTGTGATCAGGTATTGGCTGAGTAGTCCAGCAAATGCAAAGTCTTGTACCCCACCGCTGATCCACCAATGTAGGAAGTTGGCTCTGTATGTGCTATTTCAAAGTAAGGAATAGCATGCACAGAGTCCAAGGGTTCCCCTTAGAGGTAAGATAGTGGCAAAAAGAGATAATACTAATGCTCTATTTTGTGGTAGTGTGGTCGAGCAGTAGGCTTATCCAAGGAGTAGTGTTAAGCATTTGTTGTACATACACACAGGCAATAAATGAGGAACACACACTCAGAGACAAATCCAGCCAATAGGTTTTGTTATAGAAAAATATATTTTCTTAGTTTATTTTAAAAACCACAGGTTCAAATTTTACATGTAATATCTCATTTGAAAGGTATTGCAGGTAAGTACTTTAGGAACTTTGAATCATTTCATTAGCATGTATACTTTTCGCATAAAACACAATAAGCTGTTTTAAAAGTGGACACAGTGCAATTTTCACAGTTCCTGGGGAGGTAAGTTTTTGTTAGTTTTCACAGGTAAGTAAGTCACTTACAGGTTTCAGTTTTTGGTCCAAGGTAGCCCACCGTTGGGGGTTCAGAGCAACCCCAAAGTCACCACACCAGCAGCTCAGGGCCGGTCAGGTGCAGAGGTCAAAGAGGTGCCCAAAACGCATAGGCTGCAATGGAGAGAAGGGGGTGCCCCGGTTCCGGTCTGCCTGCAGGTAGGTACCCGCGTCTTCGGAGGGCAGACCAGGGGGGTTTTGTAGGGCACCGGGGGGGACACGAGTTCACACAAAAAGTACACCCTCAGTGGCACTGGGGCGGCCGGGTGCAGTGTAGAAACAAGCGTCGGGTTTGCAATGTAAATCAATGAGAGATCAAGGGATCTCTTCAGCGTCGCAGGCAGGCAAGGGGGGGGCTCCTCGGGGTAGCCACCACCTGGGCAAGGGAGAGGGCCTCCTGGGGGTCACTCCTGCACAGGAGTTCCGTTCCTTTAGGTGCTGGGGGCTGCGGGTGCAGGGTCTTTTCCAGCCGTCGGGAAAGGGAGTTCAGGCAGTCGCGGTCAGGGGGAGCCTCGGGATTCCCTCTGCAGGCGTCGCTGTGGGGGCTCAGGGGGGACAACTTTGGTTACTCACGGACTCGGAGTCGCCGGAGGGTCCTCCCTGAAGTGTTGGTTCTCCACCAGTCGAGTCGGGGTCGCCGGGTGCAGTGTTGCAAGTCTCACGCTTCTTGCGGGGATTTGCAGGGGTCTTTAAATCTGCTACTTGAGACAAAGTTGCAGTTCTTTTGGAGCAGGGCCGCTGTCCTCTGGAGTTTCTTGTCTTTCTCGAAGCAGGGCAGTCCTTAGAGGATTCAGAGGTCGCTGGTCCCTTGGAAAGCGTCGCTGGAGCAGGGTTCTTTGGAAGGCAGGAGACAGGCCGGTAGGACTGGGGCCAAAGCAGTTGGTGTCTTCTGTTCTTCCTCTGTAGGGGTTTTTCAGCTCGGCAGTCTTCTTCTTCTTGTAGTTTCAGGAATCTAAATTCTTAGGTTCAGGGGAGCCCTTAAATACTAAATTTAAGGGCGTGTTTAGGTCTGGGGGGTTAGTAGCCAATGGCTACTAGCCCTGAGGGTGGGTACACCCTCTTTGTGCCTCCTCCCAAGGGGAGGGGGTCACATCCCTAATCCTATTGGGGAATCCTCCATCTGCAAGATGGAGGATTTCTAAAAGTTAGAGTCACTTCGGCTCAGGACACCTTAGGGGCTGTCCTGACTGGCCAGTGACTCCTCCTTGTTTTTCTCATTATTTTCTCCGGCCTTGCCGCCAAAAGTGGGGGCCGTGGCCGGAGGGGGCGGGCAACTCCACTAGCTGGAGTGTCCTGCGGTGCTGGCACAAAGGGGTGAGCCTTTGAGGCTCACCGCCAGGTGTGACAGCTCCTGCCTGGGGGAGGTGTTAGCATCTCCACCCAGTGCAGGCTTTGTTACTGGCCTCAGAGTGACAAAGGCACTCTCCCCATGGGGCCAGCAACATGTCTCGGTTGTGGCAGGCTGCTGGAACTAGTCAGCCTACACAGATAGTCGGTTAAGGTTTCAGGGGGCACCTCTAAGGTGCCCTCTGGGGTGTATTTTACAATAAAATGTACACTGGCATCAGTGTGCATTTATTGTGCTGAGAAGTTTGATACCAAACTTCCCAGTTTTCAGTGTAGCCATTATGGTGCTGTGGAGTTCGTGTAAAACAGACTCCCAGACCATATACTCTTATGGCTACCCTGCACTTACAATGTCTAAGGTATTGCTTAGACACTGTAGGGGCACAGTGCTCATGCACTGGTGCCCTCACCTAGGGTATAGTGCACCCTGCCTTAGGGCTGTAAGGCCTACTAGAGGGGTGACTTATCTATACCTGCATAGGCAGTGAGAGGCTGGCATGGCACCCTGAGGGGAGTGCCATGTCGACTTACTCGTTTTGTTCTCACCAGCACACACAAGCTGGCAAGCAGTGTGTCTGTGCTGAGTGAGGGGTCTCCAGGGTGGCATAAGACATGCTGCAGCCCTTAGAGACCTTCCTTGGCATCAGGGCCCTTGGTACCAGGGGTACCGCTTACAAGGGACTTATCTGGATGCCAGGGTGTGCCAATAGTGGAATCAAAAGTACAGGTTAGGGAAAGAACACTGGTGCTGGGGCCTGGTTAGCAGGCCTCAGCACACTTTCAATTCAAAACATATCATCAGCAAAGGCAAAAAGTCAGGGGTAACCATGCCAAGGAGGCATTTCCTTACACAACACCCCCCCCAAACGAAAGAGGATGAGACTAACCTTTCCCAAGAGAGTCTTCATTTTCTAAGTGGAAGAACCTGGAAAGGCCATCTGCATTGGCATGGGCAGTCCCAGGTCTGTGTTCCACTATAAAGTCCATTCCCTGTAGGGAGATGGACCACCTCAACAGTTTTGGATTTTCACCTTTCATTTGCATCAGCCATCTGAGAGGTCTGTGGTCAGTTTGAACTAGGAAGTGAGTACCAAAGAGGTATGGTCTCAACTTCTTCAGGGACCAAACCACAGCAAAGGCCTCCCTCTCAATGGCACTCCAACGCTGCTCCCTGGGGGGTAACCTCCTGCTAATGAAAGCAACAGGCTGGTCAAGGCCATCATCATTTGTTTGGGACAAAACTGCCCCTATCCCATGTTCAGAGGCATCTGTTTGCACAATGAACTGCTTGGAGTAATCTGGAGCTTTTAGAACTGGTGCTGTGCACATAGCTTGTTTCAGGGTGTCAAAGGCCTGTTGGCATTCTACAGTCCAGTTTACTTTCTTGGGCATTTTCTTGGAGGTGAGTTCTGTGAGGGCTGTCACAATGGATCCATATCCCTTCACAAACCTCCTGTAGTACCCAGTCAAGCCAAGGAATGCCCTGACTTGAGTCTGGGTTTTTGGAGCTGCCCAGTCCAGAATAGTCTGGATCTTAGGCTGGAGTGGCTGAACTTGGCCTCCACCTACAAGGTGTCCCAAGTAAACCACAGTTCCCTGCCCTATCTGGCATTTGGATGCCTTGATAGAGAGGCCTGCAGATTGCAGGGCCTTCAAAACCTTCTTCAGGTGGACCAGGTGATCCTGCCAGGTGGAGCTGAAGACAGCAATATCATCAAGATAAGCTGCACTAAAGGATTCCAACCCAGCAAGGACTTGATTCACCAACCTTTGGAAGGTGGCAGGGGCATTCTTTAAACCAAAGGGCATAACAGTGAACTGATAATGCCCATCAGGTGTGGAGAATGCTGTCTTTTCTTTTGCTCCAGGGGCCATTCTGATTTGCCAGTACCCTGCTGTTAAGTCAAAGGTACTTAAGAATTTGGCAGCCCCTAATTTGTCTATTAGCTCATCAGCTCTAGGAATGGGATGAGCATCTGTCTTGGTGACAGAGTTGAGACCTCTGTAGTCCACACAAAACCTCATCTCTCTCTTTCCTTCTTTGGTGTGAGGTTTGGGGACTAAGACCACTGGGCTAGCCCAGGGGCTGTCAGAGTACTCAATTACTCCCAATTCCAGCATCTTGTGGACTTCCACCTTGATGCTTTCCTTAACTTGGTCAGACTGTCTAAATATTTTGTTTTTGACAGGCATGCTGTCTCCTGTGTCCACATCATGGGTACACAGGTGTGTCTGACCAGGGGTTAGGGAAAAGAGTTCAGCAAACTGCTGCAGGACCTTCCTACAGTCAGACTGCTGTTGGCTAGAGAGGGTGTCTGAGTAGATCACTCCATCCACTGAGCCATCTTTAGGGTCTGATGAGAGGAGATCAGGGAGAGGCTCACTCTCAGCTTCCTGGTCCTCATCTGTTACCATCAACAGATTTACATCAGCCCTGTCATGGAAGAGCTTAAGGCGGTTCACATGGATCACCCTCTTGGGGCTCCTGCTTGTGCCCAGGTCCACCAGGTAGGTGACCTGACTCTTCCTTTCTAGTACTGGGTAAGGGCCACTCCATTTGTCCTGGAGTGCCCTGGGAGCCACAGGCTCCAGAACCCAGACTTTCTGCCCTGGTTGAAATTCAACCAGTGCAGCCTTTTGGTCATACCACAACTTCTGGAGTTGTTGGCTGGCCTCAAGGTTTTTACTTGCCTTTTCCATGTACTCTGCCATCCTTGAGCGAAGGCCAAGTACATAGTCCACTATGTCTTGTTTAGGCTCATGAAGAGGTCTCTCCCAGCCTTCTTTAACAAGAGCAAGTGGTCCCCTTACAGGGTGGCCAAACAGAAGTTCAAAGGGTGAGAATCCTACTCCCTTCTGAGGCACCTCTCTGTAAGCGAAAAGCAGACATGGCAGGAGGACATCCCATCTCCTTTTGAGTTTTTCTGGGAGCCCCATGATCATGCCCTTTAATGTCTTGTTGAATCTCTCAACAAGGCCATTAGTTTGTGGATGATATGGTGTAGTGAATTTATAAGTCACCCCACACTCATTCCACATGTGTTTTAGGTATGCTGACATGAAGTTGGTACCTCTGTCAGACACCACCTCCTTAGGGAAACCCACTCTGGTAAAGATACCAATGAGGGCCTTGGCTACTGCAGGGGCAGTAGTCGACCTAAGGGGAATAGCTTCAGGATACCTAGTAGCATGATCCACTACTACTAGGATGTACATATTTCCTGAGGCTATGGGAGGTTCTAGTGGACCAACTATGTCCACACCCACTCTTTCAAAGGGGACCCCCACCACTGGAAGTGGAATGAGGGGGGCCTTTGGATGCCCACCTGTCTTACCACTGGCTTGACAGGTGGGGCAGGAGAGGCAAAACTCCTTAACCTTCTGGGACATGTTGGGCCAGTAGAAGTGGTTGACTAACCTCTCCCACGTCTTGGTTTGTCCCAAATGCCCAGCAAGGGGAATATCATGGGCTAAGGTCAGAATAAACTCTCTGAAACCCTGAGGCACTACCACTCTCCTAGTGGCACCAGGTTTGGGATCTCTTGCCTCAGTGTACAGGAGTCCATCTTCCCAATAGACCCTATGTGTTCCATTTTTCTTGCCATTGGACTCTTCAGCAGCTTGCTGCCTAAGGCCTTCAAGAGAGGGACAGGTTTCTTGTCCCTTACACAACTCTTCCCTTGAGGGTCCCCCTGAGCCTAAGAGCTCAACCTGATAAGGTTCCAGCTCCACAGGCTCAGTTCCCTCAGAGGGCAGAACTTCTTCCTGAGAAGAGAGGTTCTCTTTTTCTTGCTGTGTTGCAGCTGGTTTCCCAGCTGACTTTCCTTTTCTCTTGGTAGGCTGGGCCTTTCTTCCAGACTCCAGCTCTACTTTTTCACCCTGTGCCTTGCACTGTGCCCTTGTTTTGACACACACCAGTTCAGGGATACCCAGCATGGCTGCATGGGTTTTCAGTTCTACCTCAGCCCATGCTGAGGACTCCAGGTCATTTCCAAGCAAACAGTCTACTGGGATATTTGAGGAGACCACCACCTGTTTCAGGCCATTGACCCCTCCCCACTCTAAAGTTACCATAGCCATGGGATGTAGTTTAGTCTGATTGTCAGCGTTGGTGACTGGATAAGTTTGTCCAGCCAGGTATTGGCCAGGGGAAACCAGTTTCTCTGTCACCATAGTGACACTGGCACCTGTATCCCTCAGGCCCTCTACACTTGTCCCATTAATTAAGAGCTGCTGCCTGTATTTTTGCATGTTAGGGGGCCAGGCAGCCAGTGTGGCTAAATCCACCCCACCCTCAGAGACTAATGTAGCTTCAGTGTGACACCTGATTTGCTCTGGGCACACTGTTGATCCCACTTGGAGACTGGCCATTCCAGTTTTAGCTGGATGGGAGTTAGAAGTGGTATCTTTCTTGGGACAGGCCTTGTCTCCAGTTTGGTGTCCAGACTGACTACAGCTACGACACCAGGCCTTTTTGGGATCAAAGTTTTTACCCTTGTACCCAGAATTGTTTTGTGAAGAGGCTCTGGGCCCACCCTCCTGTGCAGGTTTTTGGGGGCCTGTAGAAGACTCTTTACTATTTTTGTTTTTGGCTGTCTCACCACCCTTCCCCTGGGGAGGTTGTGTGACCCCTTTCTTTTGGTCACCCCCTGTGGAAGTTTTGGACACCCTAGTCTTGACCCAATGGTCCGCCTTCTTTCCCAATTCTTGGGGAGAAATTGGTCCTAGGTCTACCAGATGCTGATGCAGTTTACCATTGAAACAATTACTTAATAGGTGTTCTTTCACAAATAAATTGTACAGCCCATCATAATTACTTACACCACTGCCTTGAATCCAACCATCTAGTGTTTTTACTGAGTAGTCTACAAAGTCAACCCAGGTCTGGCTCGAGGATTTTTGAGCCCCCCTGAATCTAATCCTATACTCCTCAGTGGAGAATCCAAAGCCCTCAATCAGGGTACCCTTCATGAGGTCATAAGATTCTGCATCTTTTCCAGAGAGTGTGAGGAGTCTATCCCTACACTTTCCAGTGAACATTTCCCAAAGGAGAGCACCCCAGTGAGATTTGTTCACTTTTCTGGTTACACAAGCCCTCTCAAAAGCTGTGAACCATTTGGTGATGTCATCACCATCTTCATATTTAGTTACAATCCCTTTAGGGATTTTCAACATGTCAGGAGAATCTCTGACCCTATTTATGTTGCTGCCACCATTGATGGGTCCTAGGCCCATCTCTTGTCTTTCCCTTTCTATGGCTAGGATCTGTCTTTCCAAAGCCAATCTTTTGGCCATCCTGGCTAACTGGATGTCCTCTTCACTGGAGTTATCCTCAGTGATTTCAGAGAGGTTGGTCCCTCCTGTGAGGGAGCCAGCATCTCTGACTATGATTTGTGGAGTCAGGGCTTGAGAGGCCCTGTCTTCCCTAGATAGGACTGGTAGGGGGGAATCACCCTCCAAGTCACTATCATCATCCTCTGAATTGCCATCCTCAGAGGGGTTGGCCTTTTCAAACTCTGCCAACAGCTCCTGGAGCTGTAGTTTGGAAGGTCTGGGGCCCATTACTATTTTCTTTATTTTACAGAGTGACCTTAGCTCCCTCATCTTAAGATGGAGGTAAGGTGTGGTGTCAAGTTCCACCACATTCATCTCTGCACTAGACATTATGCTTCTAAAAGTTGGAATACTTTTTAAGAAACTAAAACTAGTTCTAGGTTCTAATTCAAACTTTTACCAAACTTTTTAAACTCTAAAAGAAATGCGAAACAGGATCTAAAACAAGGCCCTAGCAGGTCTTTTAAGAATTTAGAAAAATTTCAAATTTCAAAAACAATTTCTAATGAAATTTTTTGGAATTTGTCGTGTGATCAGGTATTGGCTGAGTAGTCCAGCAAATGCAAAGTCTTGTACCCCACCGCTGATCCACCAATGTAGGATGTTGGCTCTGTATGTGCTATTTCAAAGTAAGGAATAGCATGCACAGAGTCCAAGGGTTCCCCTTAGAGGTAAGATAGTGGCAAAAAGAGATAATACTAATGCTCTATTTTGTGGTAGTGTGGTCGAGCAGTAGGCTTATCCAAGGAGTAGTGTTAAGCATTTGTTGTACATACACACAGGCAATAAATGAGGAACACACACTCAGAGACAAATCCAGCCAATAGGTTTTGTTATAGAAAAATATATTTTCTTAGTTTATTTTAAAAACCACAGGTTCAAATTTTACATGTAATATCTCATTTGAAAGGTATTGCAGGTAAGTACTTTAGGAACTTTGAATCATTTCATTAGCATGTATACTTTTCGCATAAAACACAATAAGCTGTTTTAAAAGTGGACACAGTGCAATTTTCACAGTTCCTGGGGAGGTAAGTTTTTGTTAGTTTTCACAGGTAAGTAAGTCACTTACAGGTTTCAGTTTTTGGTCCAAGGTAGCCCACCGTTGGGGGTTCAGAGCAACCCCAAAGTCACCACACCAGCAGCTCAGGGCCGGTCAGGTGCAGAGGTCAAAGAGGTGCCCAAAACGCATAGGCTGCAATGGAGAGAAGGGGGTGCCCCGGTTCCGGTCTGCCTGCAGGTAGGTACCCGCGTCTTCGGAGGGCAGACCAGGGGGGTTTTATAGGGCACCGGGGGGGACACGAGTTCACACAAAAAGTACACCCTCAGTGGCACTGGGGCGGCCGGGTGCAGTGTAGAAACAAGCGTCGGGTTTGCAATGTAAATCAATGAGAGATCAAGGGATCTCTTCAGCGTCGCAGGCAGGCAAGGGGGGGGCTCCTCGGGGTAGCCACCACCTGGGCAAGGGAGAGGGCCTCCTGGGGGTCACTCCTGCACAGGAGTTCCGTTCCTTTAGGTGCTGGGGGCTGCGGGTGCAGGGTCTTTTCCAGCCGTCGGGAAAGGGAGTTCAGGCAGTCGCGGTCAGGGGGAGCCTCGGGATTCCCTCTGCAGGCGTCGCTGTGGGGGCTCAGGGGGGACAACTTTGGTTACTCACGGACTCGGAGTCGCCGGAGGGTCCTCCCTGAAGTGTTGGTTCTCCACCAGTCGAGTCGGGGTCGCCGGGTGCAGTGTTGCAAGTCTCACGCTTCTTGCGGGGATTTGCAGGGGTCTTTAAATCTGCTACTTGAGACAAAGTTGCAGTTCTTTTGGAGCAGGGCCGCTGTCCTCTGGAGTTTCTTGTCTTTCTCGAAGCAGGGCAGTCCTTAGAGGATTCAGAGGTCGCTGGTCCCTTGGAAAGCGTCGCTGGAGCAGGGTTCTTTGGAAGGCAGGAGACAGGCCGGTAGGACTGGGGCCAAAGCAGTTGGTGTCTTCTGTTCTTCCTCTGCAGGGGTTTTTCAGCTCGGCAGTCTTCTTCTTCTTGTAGTTTCAGGAATCTAAATTCTTAGGTTCAGGGGAGCCCTTAAATACTAAATTTAAGGGCGTGTTTAGGTCTGGGGGGTTAGTAGCCAATGGCTACTAGCCCTGAGGGTGGGTACACCCTCTTTGTGCCTCCTCCCAAGGGGAGGGGGTCACATCCCTAATCCTATTGGGGAATCCTCCATCTGCAAGATGGAGGATTTCTAAAAGTTAGAGTCACTTCGGCTCAGGACACCTTAGGGGCTGTCCTGACTGGCCAGTGACTCCTCCTTGTTTTTCTCATTATTTTCTCCGGCCTTGCCGCCAAAAGTGGGGGCCGTGGCCGGAGGGGGCGGGCAACTCCACTAGCTGGAGTGTCCTGCGGTGCTGGCACAAAGGGGTGAGCCTTTGAGGCTCACCGCCAGGTGTGACAGCTCCTGCCTGGGGGAGGTGTTAGCATCTCCACCCAGTGCAGGCTTTGTTACTGGCCTCAGAGTGACAAAGGCACTCTCCCCATGGGGCCAGCAACATGTCTCGGTTGTGGCAGGCTGCTGGAACTAGTCAGCCTACACAGATAGTCGGTTAAGGTTTCAGGGGGCACCTCTAAGGTGCCCTCTGGGGTGTATTTTACAATAAAATGTACACTGGCATCAGTGTGCATTTATTGTGCTGAGAAGTTTGATACCAAACTTCCCAGTTTTCAGTGTAGCCATTATGGTGCTGTGGAGTTCGTGTAAAACAGACTCCCAGACCATATACTCTTATGGCTACCCTGCACTTACAATGTCTAAGGTATTGCTTAGACACTGTAGGGGCACAGTGCTCATGCACTGGTGCCCTCACCTAGGGTATAGTGCACCCTGCCTTAGGGCTGTAAGGCCTACTAGAGGGGTGACTTATCTATACCTGCATAGGCAGTGAGAGGCTGGCATGGCACCCTGAGGGGAGTGCCATGTCGACTTACTCGTTTTGTTCTCACCAGCACACACAAGCTGGCAAGCAGTGTGTCTGTGCTGAGTGAGGGGTCTCCAGGGTGGCATAAGACATGCTGCAGCCCTTAGAGACCTTCCTTGGCATCAGGGCCCTTGGTACCAGGGGTACCGCTTACAAGGGACTTATATGGATGCCAGGGTGTGCCAATAGTGGAATCAAAAGTACAGGTTAGGGAAAGAACACTGGTGCTGGGGCCTGGTTAGCAGGCCTCAGCACACTTTCAATTCAAAACATAGCATCAGCAAAGGCAAAAAGTCAGGGGGTAACCATGCCAAGGAGGCATTTCCTTACATAACACCCCCCCCAAACGAAAGAGGATGAGACTAACCTTTCCCAAGAGAGTCTTCATTTTCTAAGTGGAAGAACCTGGAAAGGCCATCTGCATTGGCATGGGCAGTCCCAGGTCTGTGTTCCACTATAAAGTCCATTCCCTGTAGGGAGATGGACCACCTCAACAGTTTTGGATTTTCACCTTTCATTTGCATCAGCCATCTGAGAGGTCTGTGGTCAGTTTGAACTAGGAAGTGAGTACCAAAGAGGTATGGTCTCAACTTCTTCAGGGACCAAACAACAGCAAAGGCCTCCCTCTCAATGGCACTCCAACGCTGCTCCCTGGGGGGTAACCTCCTGCTAATGAAAGCAACAGGCTGGTCAAGGCCATCATCATTTGTTTGGGACAAAACTGCCCCTATCCCATGTTCAGAGGCATCTGTTTGCACAATGAACTGCTTGGAGTAATCTGGAGCTTTTAGAACTGGTGCTGTGCACATAGCTTGTTTCAGGGTGTCAAAGGCCTGTTGGCATTCTACAGTCCAGTTTACTTTCTTGGGCATTTTCTTGGAGGTGAGTTCTGTGAGGGCTGTCACAATGGATCCATATCCCTTCACAAACCTCCTGTAGTACCCAGTCAAGCCAAGGAATGCCCTGACTTGAGTCTGGGTTTTTGGAGCTGCCCAGTCCAGAATAGTCTGGATCTTAGGCTGGAGTGGCTGAACTTGGCCTCCACCTACAAGGTGTCCCAAGTAAACCACAGTTCCCTGCCCTATCTGGCATTTGGATGCCTTGATAGAGAGGCCTGCAGATTGCAGGGCCTTCAAAACCTTCTTCAGGTGGACCAGGTGATCCTGCCAGGTGGAGCTGAAGACAGCAATATCATCAAGATAAGCTGCACTAAAGGATTCCAACCCAGCAAGGACTTGATTCACCAACCTTTGGAAGGTGTCAGGGGCATTCTTTAAACCAAAGGGCATAACAGTGAAATGATAATGCCCATCAGGTGTGGAGAATGCTGTCTTTTCTTTTGCTCCAGGGGCCATTCTGATTTGCCAGTACCCTGCTGTTAAGTCAAAGGTACTTAAGAATTTGGCAGCCCCTAATTTGTCCATTAGCTCATCAGCTCTAGGAATGGGATGAGCATCTGTCTTGGTGACAGAGTTGAGACCTCTGTAGTCCACACAAAACCTCATCTCTCTCTTTCCTTCTTTGGTGTGAGGTTTGGGGACTAAGACCACTGGGCTAGCCCAGGGGCTGTCAGAGTACTCAATTACTCCCAATTCCAGCATCTTGTGGACTTCCACCTTGATGCTTTCCTTAACTTGGTCAGACTGTCTAAATATTTTGTTTTTGACAGGCATGCTGTCTCCTGTGTCCACATCATGGGTACACAGGTGTGTCTGACCAGGGGTTAGGGAAAAGAGTTCAGCAAACTGCTGCAGGACCTTCCTACAGTCAGACTGCTGTTGGCTAGAGAGGGTGTCTGAGTAGATCACTCCATCCACTGAGCCATCTTTAGGGTCTGATGAGAGGAGATCAGGGAGAGGCTCACTCTCAGCTTCCTGGTCCTCATCTGTTACCATCAACAGATTTACATCAGCCCTGTCATGGAAGAGCTTAAGGCGGTTCACATGGATCACCCTCTTGGGGCTCCTGCTTGTGCCCAGGTCCACCAGGTAGGTGACCTGACTCTTCCTTTCTAGTACTGGGTAAGGGCCTGTCCTGGAGTGCCCTGGGAGCCACAGGCTCCAGAACCCAGACTTTCTGCCCTGGTTGAAATTCAACCAGTGCAGCCTTTTGGTCATACCACAACTTCTGGAGTTGTTGGCTGGCCTCAAGGTTTTTACTTGCCTTTTCCATGTACTCTGCCATCCTTGAGCGAAGGCCAAGTACATAGTCCACTATGTCTTGTTTAGGCTCATGAAGAGGTCTCTCCCAGCCTTCTTTAACAAGAGCAAGTGGTCCCCTTACAGGGTGGCCAAACAGAAGTTCAAAGGGTGAGAATCCTACTCCCTTCTGAGGCACCTCTCTGTAAGCGAAAAGTAGACATGACAGGAGGACATCCCATCTCCTTTTGAGTTTTTCTGGGAGCCCCATGATCATGCCCTTTAATGTCTTGTTGAATCTCTCAACAAGGCCATTAGTTTGTGGATGATATGGTGTAGTGAATTTATAAGTCACCCCACACTCATTCCACATGTGTTTTAGGTATGCTGACATGAAGTTGGTACCTCTGTCAGACACCACCTCCTTAGGGAAACCCACTCTGGTAAAGATACCAATGAGGGCCTTGGCTACTGCAGGGGCAGTAGTCGACCTAAGGGGAATAGCTTCAGGATATCTAGTAGCATGATCCACTACTACTAGGATGTACATATTTCCTGAGGCTGTGGGAGGTTCTAGGGGACCAACTATGTCCACACCCACTCTTTCAAAGGGGACCCCCACCACTGGAAGTGGAATGAGGGGGGCCTTTGGATGCCCACCTGTCTTACCACTGGCTTGACAGGTGGGGCAGGAGAGGCAAAACTCCTTAACCTTCTGGGACATGTTGGGCCAGTAGAAGTGGTTGACTAACCTTTCCCACGTCTTGGTTTGTCCCAAATGCCCAGCAAGGGGAATATCATGGGCTAAGATCAGAATAAACTCTCTGAAACCCTGAGGCACTACCACTCTCCTAGTGGCACCAGGTTTGGGATCTCTTGCCTCAGTGTACAGGAGTCCATCTTCCCAATAGACCCTATGTGTTCCATTTTTCTTGCCATTGGACTCTTCAGCAGCTTGCTGCCTAAGGCCTTCAAGAGAGGGACAGGTTTCTTGTCCCTTACACAACTCTTCCCTTGAGGGTCCCCCTGGGCCTAAGAGCTCAACCTGATAAGGTTCCAGCTCCACAGGCTCAGTTCCCTCAGAGGGCAGAACTTCTTCCTGAGAAGAGAGGTTCTCTTTTTCTTGCTGTGTTGCAGCTGGTTTCCCAGCTGACTTTCCTTTTCTCTTGGTAGGCTGGGCCTTTCTTCCAGACTCCAGCTCTACTTTTTCACCCTGTGCCTTGCACTGTGCCCTTGTTTTGACACACACCAGTTCAGGGATACCCAGCATGGCTGCATGGGTTTTCAGTTCTACCTCAGCCCATGCTGAGGACTCCAGGTCATTTCCAAGCAAACAGTCTACTGGGATATTTGAGGAGACCACCACCTGTTTCAGGCCATTGACCCCTCCCCACTCTAAAGTTACCATAGCCATGGGATGTACTTTAGTCTGATTGTCAGCGTTGGTGACTGGATAAGTTTGTCCAGCCAGGTATTGGCCAGGGGAAACCAGTTTCTCTGTCACCATAGTGACACTGGCACCTGTATCCCTCAGGCCCTCTACACTTGTCCCATTAATTAAGAGCTGCTGCCTGTATTTTTGCATGTTAGGGGGCCAGGCAGCCAGTGTGGCTAAATCCACCCCACCCTCAGAGACTAATGTAGCTTCAGTGTGACAACTGATTTGCTCTGGGCACACTATTGATCCCACTTGGAGACTGGCCATTCCAGTTTTAGCTGGATGGGAGTTAGAAGTGGTATCTTTCTTGGGACAGGCCTTGTCTCCATTTTGGTGTCCAGACTGACTATAGCTACGACACCAGGCCTTTTTGGGATCAAAGTTTTTACCCTTGTACCCAGAATTGTTTTGTGAAGAGGCTCTGGGCCCACCCTCCTGTGCAGGTTTTTGGGGGCCTGTAGAAGACTCTTTACTATTTTTGTTTTTGGCTGTCTCACCACCCTTCCCCTGGGGAGGTTTTGTGACCCCTTTCTTTTGGTCACCCCCTGTGGAAGTTTTGGACACCCTAGTCTTGACCCAATGGTCCGCCTTCTTTCCCAATTCTTGGGGAGAAATTGGTCCTAGGTCTACCAGATGCTGATGCAGTTTACCATTGAAACAATTACTTAATAGGTGTTCTTTCACAAATAAATTGTACAGCCCATCATAATTACTTACACCACTGCCTTGAATCCAACCATCTAGTGTTTTTACTGAGTAGTCTACAAAGTCAACCCAGGTCTGGCTCGAGGATTTTTGAGCCCCCCTGAATCTAATCCTATACTCCTCAGTGGAGAATCCAAAGCCCTCAATCAGGGTACCCTTCATGAGGTCATAAGATTCTGCATCTTTTCCAGAGAGTGTGAGGAGTCTATCCCTACACTTTCCAGTGAACATTTCCCAAAGGAGAGCACCCCAGTGAGATTTGTTCACTTTTCTGGTTACACAAGCCCTCTCAAAAGCTGTGAACCATTTGGTGATGTCATCACCATCTTCATATTTAGTTACAATCCCTTTAGGGATTTTCAACATGTCAGGAGAATCTCTGACCCTATTTATGTTGCTGCCACCATTGATGTGTCCTAGGCCCATCTCTTGTCTTTCCCTTTCTATGGCTAGGATCTGTCTTTCCAAAGCCAATCTTTTGGCCATCCTGGCTAACTGGATGTCCTCTTCACTGGAGTTATCCTCAGTGATTTCAGAGAGGTTGGTCCCTCCTGTGAGGGAGCCAGCATCTCTGACTATGATTTGTGGAGTCAGGGCTTGAGAGGCCCTGTCTTCCCTAGATAGGACTGGTAGGGGGGAATCACCCTCCAAGTCACTATCATCATCCTCTGAGTTGCCATCCTCAGAGGGGTTGGCCTTTTCAAACTCTGCCAACAGCTCCTGGAGCTGTAGTTTGGAAGGTCTGGGGCCCATTACTATTTTCTTTATTTTACAGAGTGACCTTAGCTCCCTCATCTTAAGATGGAGGTAAGGTGTGTTGTCGAGTTCCACCACATTAATCTCTGCACTAGACATTATGCTTCTAAAAGTTGGAATACTTTTTAAGAAACTAAAACTAGTTCTAGGTTCTAATTCAAACTTTTACCAAACTTTTTAAACTCTAAAAGAAATGCTAAACAGGATCTAACACAAGGCCCTAGCAGGTCTTTTAAGAATTTAGAAAAATTTCAAATTGCAAAAACAATTTCTAATGACAATTTTTGGAATTTGTCGTGTGATCAGGTATTGGCTGAGTAGTCCAGCAAATGCAAAGTCTTGTACCCCACCGCTGATCCACCAATGTAGGAAGTTGGCTCTGTATGTGCTATTTCAAAGTAAGGAATAGCATGCACAGAGTCCAAGGGTTCCCCTTAGAGGTAAGATAGTGGCAAAAAGAGATAATACTAATGCTCTATTTTGTGGTAGTGTGTTCGAGCAGTAGGCTTATCCAAGGAGTAGTGTTAAGCATTTGTTGTACATACACACAGGCAATAAATGAGGAACACACACTCAGAGACAAATCCAGCCAATAGGTTTTGTTATAGAAAAATATATTTTCTTAGTTTATTTTAAGAATCACAGGTTCAAATTTTACATGTAATATCTCATTTGAAAGGTATTGCAGGTAAGTACTTTAGGAACTTTGAATAATTTCATTAGCATGTATACTTTTCGCATAAAACACAATAAGCTGTTTTAAAAGTGGACACAGTGCAATTTTCACAGTTGCTGGGGGAGGTAAGTTTTTGTTAGTTTTCACAGGTAAGTAAGTCACTTACAGGTTTCAGTTTTTGGTCCAAGGTAGCCCACCGTTGGGGGTTCAGAGCAACCCCAAAGTCACCACACCAGCAGCTCAGGGCCGGTCAGGTGCAGAGGTCAAAGAGGTGCCCAAAACGCATAGGCTGCAATGGAGAGAAGGGGGTGCCCCGGTTCCGGTCTGCCTGCAGGTAGGTACCCGCGTCTTCGGAGGGCAGACCAGGGGGGTTTTGTAGGGCACCGGGGGGGACACGAGTTCACACAAAAAGTACACCCTCAGCGGCACTGGGGCGGCCGGGTGCAGTGTAGAAACAAGCGTCGGGTTTGCAATGTAAATCAATGAGAGATCAAGGGATCTCTTCAGCGTCGCAGGCAGGCAAGGGGGGGCTCCTCGGGGTAGCCACCACCTGGGCAAGGGAGAGGGCCTCCTGGGGGTCACTCCTGCACAGGAGTTCCGTTCGTTTAGGTGCTGGGGGCTGCGGGTGCAGGGTCTTTTCCAGCCGTCGGGAAAGGGAGTTCAGGCAGTCGCGGTCAGGGGGAGCCTCGGGATTCCCTCTGCAGGTGTCGCTGTGGGGCCTCAGGGGGGACAACTTTGGTTACCCACGGACTCGGAGTCGCCGGAGGGTCCTCCCTGAAGTGTTGGTTCTCCACCAGTCGAGTCGGGGTCGCCGGGTGCAGTGTTGCAAGTCTCACGCTTCTTGCGGGGATTTGCAGGGGTCTTTAAATCTGCTACTTGAGACAAAGTTGCAGTTCTTTTAGAGCAGGGCCGCTGTCCTCGGGAGTTTCTTGTCTTTCTCAAAGCAGGGCAGTCCTTAGAGGATTCAGAGGTCGCTGGTCCCTTGGAAAGCGTCGCTGGAGCAGGGTTCTTTGGAAGGCAGGAGACAGGCCGGTAGGACTGGGGCCAAAGCAGTTGGTGTCTTCTGTTCTTCCTCTGCAGGGGTTTTTCAGCTCGGCAGTCTTCTTCTTCTTGTAGTTTCAGGAATCTAAATTCTTAGGTTCAGGGGAGCCCTTAAATACTAAATTTAAGGGCGTGTTTAGGTCTGGGGGGTTAGTAGCCAATGGCTACTAGCCCTGAGGGTGGGTACACCCTCTTTGTGCCTCCTCCCAAGGGGAGGGGGTCACATCCCTAATCCTATTGGGGAATCCTCCATCTGCAAGATGGAGGATTTCTAAAAGTTAGAGTCACTTCGGCTCAGGACACCTTAGGGGCTGTCCTGACTGGCCAGTGACTCCTCCTTGTTTTTCTCATTATTTTCTCCGGCCTTGCCGCCAAAAGTGGGGGCCGTGGCCAGAGGGGGCGGGCAACTCCACTAGCCGGAGTGTCCTGCGGTGCTGGCACAAAGGGGTGAGCCTTTGAGCCTTTGAGGCTCACCGCCAGGTGTGACAGCTCCTGCCTGGGGGAGGTGTTAGCATCTCCACCCAGTGCAGGCTTTGTTACTGGCCTCAGAGTGACAAAGGCACTCTCCCCATGGGGCCAGCAACATGTCTCGGTTGTGGCAGGCTGCTTGAACTAGTCAGCCTACACAGATAGTCGGTTAAGGTTTCAGGGGGCACCTCTAAGGTGCCCTCTGGGGTGTATTTTACAATAAAATGTACACTGGCATCAGTGTGCATTTATTGTGCTGAGAAGTTTGATACCAAACTTCCCAGTTTTCAGTGTAGCCATTATGGTGCTGTGGAGTTCGTGTAAAACAGACTCCCAGACCATATACTCTTATGGCTACCCTGCACTTACAATGTCTAAGGTATTGCTTAGACACTGTAGGGGCACAGTGCTCATGCACTGGTGCCCTCACCTAGGGTATAGTGCACCCTGCCTTAGGGCTGTAAGGCCTACTAGAGGGGTGACTTATCTATACCTGCATAGGCAGTGAGAGGCTGGCATGGCACCCTGAGGGGAGTGCCATGTCGACTTACTCGTTTTGTTCTCACCAGCACACACAAGCTGGCAAGCAGTGTGTCTGTGCTGAGTGAGGGGTCTCCAGGGTGGCATAAGACATGCTGCAGCCCTTAGAGACCTTCCTTGGCATCAGGGCCCTTGGTACCAGGGGTACCGCTTACAAGGGACTTATCTGGATGCCAGGGTGTGCCAATAGTGGAATCAAAAGTACAGGTTAGGGAAAGAACACTGGTGCTGGGGCCTGGTTAGCAGGCCTCAGCACACTTTCAATTCAAAACATAGCATCAGCAAAGGCAAAAAGTCAGGGGGTAACCATGCCAAGGAGGCATTTCCTTACAATACTATAACACACATATAGGTAGAAGTACCACATGTAGGCCTTCCCTAGAGCTTAAAGTGACCTAAAATTGTAAAAAAGTTCACACTTAATTTTGATGATTAGTAAGTGATGCTGCCAATGGCATGTGGCAGGAGTGTCCGGAGCTGTGAGTGGTGTAAGCTGCAATGGCATAACTTGAGACCTGGGATTTATGTTTTAGAAATTGAGCACTGTACACTGGCTAGGTAACTTAGGGGTTGCAGGGAAAGTCTCCTGCTAGTTTATGGGCATCTCGCCTTAGTTGATTACAGGCCTTTATCTCACCATCAGGAAAGTTAAATGTCTCAGCTAAGTGGGCCCTTTGGTCGAGAGGCTCATTGAAGGGGCTAACAGGGGGTATTAGCAGCCCCAAATACGCAAACAGACCACGAGTACGTTCATTGATATTTGGGAAAATATTTACTGATATTAAAGAGACTGTCTAATTTCTGGTTAAATATTCTAAAGGAGTTTGAAGGAAGAACTGTAAGTTTTACAATTGAGAGCCGTAAAATTTGGTTGCAGGTATCACTTTGGACATGCTTTTAGAATTTAATATGCTTATCTTTACTGCTGATTGTGAATCTTCAGAGGATGAGTAGGGACAAAGGGCCACATGTACCAATGTTTGGTTTTGCGACTCGCAAATTGTGAGTCAGAGAGACTCGTAATTTTCGAGTGGCAAAACCTTATGTTGTATAGTGTCAATGACACTATTAGCGATTCGCAAGGGGGTCGCAAATGCTCACCTTATTCATGAGGTAGGTCGCATTTTGCGACCCCCTTGCGAATGGCGGCCCTCACAGGGATGATGACCTGCTGGAGACAGCAGACCGCCATGTCTGTGACTGCGTTTAAATAAAGCATTTTTTTTTTTAAATGCAGCCCGTATTTCTTAAAGGAAAATCAGATGCATTTCAAAACAAGCATTTACAATGCAACGGGTCTCGCGTTTGCTCATGTTAGAGAAGATCGCGTTGTAAACTCTTAACCCGACTTTTCACCTATCGGGCAAAAGTGCTTTTATGTACATAAACCAAAAAAGTTAAATCAAGTATGTAAAGCGATCGACTTCTGCCAAGCGAGATCGCGCTGGTAAATTAGAGAAAAAAAAGTCCACGAGCCCAATGGAAAACAGCGAGCCTCGCATGTTTTCTGTACTTGGTCGCTGCGCTTGCGGAGGGCTAGCCACCGGAACAAGCATGACATATGCGTGCCTTCGACTAATGAAAGCAAGCGGATTTTATTAGGGAAGCCAACAAACCAATAAAAAACACTGACGTGATGTTGACAGGGCTCAGAGCGCTTTTCTAAATACAAAAGAGTCTCGCTGCGATACGCATGCGCGAGCGCATGCAACGCAGGCTCGACCCTAACAAAAAATGGACCACTGCCTGCTCTGAAATTTTTTTTTCACTGCCATTCACAAAGGGGAAGAGGTCCCATGGGAACCCCTTCCCATTTGCGAATGGGTTAGCACCAGTGGGACACTGGTGCTAACTGCAATTTTTTTGCGACCGCATTCGCGGTCACAAAATAATCAGACATGGGACTGCGAGTCCCAATTAGGAAGGGAACAACCCTTCCTAATTACGAGTCGCAATCCCTTTTTGCAATTCGGTAAATAGTTTACTGAATCGCAAAAATGGGTTCGTACATGGGGAAGTACATTTTGCATGTCGAAAACAGCCGGATTCGCTGTTTGCGACGTGCAAAAGGCTACGTACATGTGGCCCATAGAGAATTGGGCCCCAGGCATGCCGAAGTTTCTAGTTCTGATGCTGTCCTGCAGAGGTAGCACACACAGCCTGTGTGGATCCGAGGCCAGTGCTTGCCCTTTCTGCACCTTTTGTGAACCATTGGCACTATAGCCAGAAAAAGAATACCAGAAAATTGCTTATGTTTTGTCATTCTAAAAAAGCCCGAATCTTGAACTTAAATAAGGCTATGTGTGATACCCTCTTCATTCTTTTCTAACATGGCAATTCACCCTCTGTTTTATTTAATATCCCTTTAGGAATTAATTGTGAAGCTCTAAAATACTTATTGAGTGATTTGATTTTGCACTTCCTATTGTAAATCTACATTTTAAAATGGGAACAAATCCAGCTTTTGTGGATAGACACAATTTTTTAGTGGACTGAACATAAAAATACTCAAGTTATCCTTTGAATAAGGCTTTATAAATTTGTCAAACGCAGAATTCTAATTCATTTTATTCCATAGGCCACGCCTATTGCAAAGGTTTCTTAAATATGTCTCTTTGGTTATGCTGCTTTCAGAGACAATCCACATTTTTCAGCCAATTTTAAGCACTGACCAGAGGGTAGAAGCTATTAACTATGGCTACTCTAATTGACACCAGTGACCTAAACACTTATAAATCTGATGTCCATTGAGTCGCAGCTGAGAATGTTTATTTTCAGGTCCTTTTTGTGGAATCAAGACACAAAGAGAACAATTTGTTAAATGTCAGCAATATCGAAATGGGAAAATATGTCTGGAATGTGCCATGGAGCGACTACGTCTTATCTTTTTTAATGTGTACGTTCTGTACAAAATGCGTATAAAATGGAATAAATAGCTGGATTAATGTAGAACAACTTGTGACCATGCTCTAGGTGGTGCTTTGAGTGTGTACTGTAAATTGCATACCAACGTTTCACTCTCACCTGCCTTTTATGACAAACAAGGATTTGCTTATAAATATTTTCCTTTTCTGTGTTGCAGGTTTCCAGGGTACTTTTAACGATCAATGAGAAGCCCGTGGCCCCGTCCTCCTAAAAAAGGTACAATCCAAACACATATGTTGTTAAAAGACCCACAGATGCGCACCGGATTAGTTGAAATATTAGGCTGTATTAAAAGAAATGCTATATGTTGCTGAGGTTCTGTGTAATGGTCATTCTACTTACTAGTGTGATGTAGACGTGTTGGTCACTGTTGGAACATAAAAGGTCCTCTACATCGATGAAGACGTGCCCTAAGTGCCCAATTGTACTGTTATCTGAATCCTTAAAGATGATTTTTTGTCATAGGCAGTCTTGGATCATGCATGCACACCATGAAATAAGCCTGCCTGACGGATTGTAGACTTGGACCCAGAAGGGCCCCCCAAGAAGTACCTCCATAGGGGTGGAAGGCTACTGCCTTCACCATGAGCTAAGCAGCACAAGCGCGGTGGTGGCAGTATATTGAGCAGTGATTAGTAGTAGTGAACAGGGCCTTTTACACTGTGTCTTCGGAGTGAGGTCTACAGACTCACTCACCTTTTTAAAAGTTCCATTACTGTGTACTTACCTCACCCTTGGCCTACATCAGATAGATGTGGAGTGCTACACAGCGCAGGAGTAGTGACTGTGCAGGTTGTATGTGTACCTGGAAAGGTTACAGTACAGGAATATAGCAATACTGTGCAGTACATGTGAGGTTAGTGTATGTGCAGTGTATGTATGCTTGTGAGCAATACATTACAGGAGAGATGTAGTGCTGTGCAGTGCATGCACAGTAAGAGCATGTGCTGGGTGGATGTGTGCTTGCGTAAAGCACAATACATAATGGTTGAATTGTGGAACACATACATGGTATGTGTGCGTGCTAGTAGTGTGTGTTTGTAAATAG
This sequence comes from Pleurodeles waltl, assembly GCF_031143425.1. Lineage (NCBI taxonomy): Eukaryota > Metazoa > Chordata > Amphibia > Caudata > Salamandridae > Pleurodeles > Pleurodeles waltl. Next base: position 154,606,366 of record NC_090439.1, read on the forward strand.
CACACCCTGGGTAAAAGTGAGTGATTAATGCATGTGTACATGAATGTGTGCAATGCATGGAGTGCAGAACCGTAAGTATTCCTTTAATGGTGCATTACATGGGGGACCCTGGGTTGCATTTTGGGAGGCTCAGGACCGGCCGGGTGAAATCATGAGAATATGAGGAATACCCTCAGACAGATGTGTACATTGCCACATGCTGATGTGCTGGGTGGGACACACACACAAGGGAGAATGGAAGAGACTTCCTTTTCACTTCAAAAGGCTGCTCTTTAATTCCATAATAGATCACAAGGAAAGGGCCTGGACACATCTCAGGAAGGGAGATGGGACTGATAAGGGAAGTCATAGAGAGTAGAGCTGAGGTCATGTGTTAATATTTTGATGCACATCACTGTGGCTGTCATCCAGTTGTGAACTCTGGTCAGTCTCATGAATTGTGTTGTGGGACAATCAGCTTCAGAGTCATGCCTGCTGTGACAGTCTTTCATGAGGAAAGAAGAAAAGTATCCACTTCAAAAGAAGCAGAACTCCAACATAACTCTTCAAAGACTCAGACCCTAAATTACATTTTGGTGTCTGGGAATGGACTATAGGATGAGGAGGTTGAAAACCACAAAATGTGTCATCTGTCAAGCAGCCAGATGGGCTGTGTGAGAAGGAGAAGCTCTGCAAGACGTCTGCCTGTGACTAGGACAGGGAGCAAAAGCCTGCTTGTCTCCCTGCTGGGTGGGGGAGCATCAGCTAGAGAAATCAAGATCACCTGCCCTTGAGCCTGGTGCACCAGCACCTGCCTGCTTGACAAGATCACTGTGCTCTGTGAGGAAGAAAAGAGCATTACAAGTAACAAAGTCCAGTGGGGATTCCTGTGAGAGGATTCCCTGAGTGAGGTGTGAGGCAGTGTACCAATCCAGTCATTGATCATGTGCAGCGTCAGCCCTGCATGCCAGGAGAGGGCAGCTGGAGACTGAGCTGAGAGTGAAGCTCTGTGCAGGCCTATGCAAACCCGTACCACTGCGCAGTGGTGACCCCGTATGTCAGAGAGGACCTCTGGTAAAGTTACCACTGCTGAATCACTGGGACCCCTGACCATCTTGGCGTGGGTATTTGCATTAAGAAAGTCAGTGAATGTGGGCCGTGTTTTCAAAGTACTGTGGCAACATTGTTGTATAGCTATTTTAGCCATGTATAAGACATGCTGTTTTATGTTAACTAGGCCTGCCGCTGTGCACTTTAAGTCTGTTACATTTTATTCAGCATTGATTTATTTTCCTAGCAATAGCAACATGTGTGGTGCTGTTTTATGTTCTTTATCTCATTGTACTTTCGTCTAGGAAAGCATTGCGTTCTTAGTAGGACATTTTATTCACTTTGTGCTTTCTCCAAGGCTACAGTCAGAAAGGGTTGCTGACAAACACCGTATGCTGTGTCTCCAACCTTCACAGAAAACACACACTCATCCCTTGGGACTATTTCTTAGAATGTCAGCTATTTTATTATAAAAACACCCCTTTGTCCCAGACACGTCAGAGGGAGATTCCAGCCAGATGACCACAACAGCATGCTGATTGCTGACCGCTTTGCTGCAGCTACCTTCCTAGAGAGCTGGACCCCTGATCCACATGGGTAGGGTGTCTCTCTAGACCACAGGCTTCTTCCTTCAGGTATGAGGGATGATGTATCCCCAGGGAGGAAACCCGAAGGGCAGATTAGGCCTGTAACGCTGTGCTCAAACCTAGTGTAGGTAGGAGAAACATATACATCACTCCTGGTGACAGTTTGGTAGGACTATTCTTGTGTTTTACTCTGTTAGCCACCTGTTTGCTTTTATTGTGTTTTATCATCCTAGTTATTACAATACATGCCTTTTTATCTAAGGTGCAGTTACTTCAATAAATCCTTATTGAAGTATATTGTGCATTTGTTGTCTTTGCCTGTATGAGACTCTTTGGTAACTGAGAGAAAGGGATGGGATCTGATCGACCATGATTCCCCTGAGGAGTCTTCTTGTCATGCGCCCGGTTGCCACAATCATCTCGGCGAGAGATGAGGCACTGCTAGTTAGCCAGAGAACCCCGATTAGGTTGATAGGTGTCATATGGTTTGGAATCATACTTAGTACCCACCATCCATGTGATCCTGTCTCCCAAATCCAGTAGCCTCATTAGCATAATGAGAACCTACGCAACAACCCCATAAGCCAGGAGGGGTGCAGGTACCAACTCGCCAAAGCAATCTGGTCGTAACTCAGAGGAGAGACTGAGGCTATGTTCCACAGGTTGAACCCGCCCTGTAAACTGGAACTGCACTTGACTGACCTGAAAGTTGCTGAAGATTCCGTGGACAACATGGATCCCAGACAACATCGAACCCTCACTAGGCACCAGTCAGGAATGAAGAAATGACTCCTTTCCCCAAGCCAACTTACCGCACCTTTACGATGTGGGAGTTGCTCCGACTGCTAAAAAGACACCTTCCCAGTACAGACAGAGGGCATTTTCGCAGCTCTCTCTAAACTCTTTGTAAGTTGTTTAACAGACCTACTAAAGGAAGTAAAGTCGGGCTGTCCCCTTGATCCTGCCCCCTTCACATTCTCTCTCTAGGGTCAGACAGCATTGCCCCAATTCAGGCAGATCTGCTCAACCTTTCCCTCCGAGCGGGCAGATGCTTCCTCAATGGAAGCATGCTGCGGTTAAACCTCTCTTAAAAAAGCAGGGATATGATCCACTGTGCCTCAACTACCATGACCTTCTAGGCTCCAGGAAAAATAAATTAACTGCCACTTTTCCACCTTCCTTGAGTCCAATGACATCCTGCCCCCAGTCAAATGGGGTTTAGACCCCAACACAGCACAAAGAGAGCCCTGCTGGGGGTTGTTTAGGAACTTAGATTCTTGTTGGATCAAGGAGGCTCGGCAGCAGTTATTCTCTTGGACCTCAGCACTGCCTCCAACACAGTAGACCATGCCATACTTACCACAGAATATCAAAAGTAGGCATTGATGGCTGTGCATAGAAATGGATTTCCTCTCTTCTGGTGAATAGAATCTTACAGGTCTTAGACCACTCATGGTACTCCGATAATCTCCAAGTAACTTGGGGGGTGCTGTGGGGATCCTCTTTGAGCTCAACTATTGTTAATCTATATATGTACACACTGACTGCAATTGTGCATTCCTTTGGGCTGTTTCTGGTCTCCTATGCAGATGACACCCAGCTGGTGATGTCTATTTTCCCAGACCCCAGATCCAGCCACCTCAATTTTTCCCCTTATCTTCATGAAGAAGCCAGATGGATGGCTACTTGCAAAGTCAAACTTAATGAAAACAAGACTCAGGTCATGCTACTGGGCAATACTTTCACCAAAAAAAAATCCCTTTCCTGTGCCTAATTGTCTGTAGAGGCTTGCCAGCCCTAAAAATGTGACAAAGAGTCTTGCCATGTGGATTGACTTTAGCTTCACTATGCAGCACCAAGCCAATACACTTGCTGCCTCCTGTTTTGGCATTCTGAGATTGCTAAGAAAGGTTCTAAACCTTCTTCTCTTCTTAGCCAGGAGACTAATTGTTCAGGCCCTTGTCATCTCCCGGCTGATCATGGTAACACCCTCTATCATGGTTCACCTTGGTAAGTAATTAAGAGGTTACCAGTCACATAAAATACTACCACAAGGCTCATAATGAATCTTCCTAGACACCAATCTCCAAAAAAGGCCTTGAAAGACCTTCACTGGCTCCCAGTGGAACAGCACATTCAATTCAAGTCCCTATGCATTTGCATAGATATCTCCGGAAGAGAGGCCCTGCTTTGTTGAAGTCACTAGCCACCATTCACGTCCTTGGTAGGTCCCTCAGATTCTCCCCAGCCTATTTGTTACAGGTCCCTAAGATTTGTACATCGCGTTGGGGTGCCACTCCTTTTCATACCAGGCGTCCAAACTTTGGAACACCCTCTCTACGGAGCTACGCCAGTTGTTCAACGAGCTTCCATTTTGCAAAGCTTTGAGAACCTGGCTTTACAGTAATCAATCTTCTGGTTAAGTGGATGACTATGATGTCCCTTCCAACACTGGGAGGCCCTAGGGTAGCCATGTGCTTTATGGAAGAATCATATATTAGAATAGACTCCGGCAGCACACCTCAAGAAAGAGAGCCATGATCAGTGCAACTTCTTCAAACTGAGCAGGACCTGTGGGTGCTCGGTGCTAGAATACCCGTTGCTGTGCCAAACTCCTCAATGCTGCAAGAGTGAGTAAAATGCAAACTTTGGCCACTCGGGCTCTGAGAGTAGCTTCTAACAGTTCAACATCACCATAGACACTTTTGACTAAGATCATGTAGAGCCAAAGTGTAACTCTTGAGTACGGCCCAACAGTGCAGAATCCCTGGATGCAGACACCAGTGAATGGGGAATAACTCCATTACACAAAGGAGGATGGAACAGGGATTTGCCTGACAACTACTAGAGCCCCACCCTCAAGTTGATTGTGCTGTTGCTTCTAAATATCGTATACCTTTGCATGTGTAGAGTTAAAAATAAAATACTTCATTTGTTTGTAGAAAAGCAAGTATTTGAATGAACATTGATTTATTGTTCGTACTGTGTGACCTTTATGCAATGAGTCGTGTTCACTGACCTGTATTGACATCACCCCTGAGGGAGCTTCGACCATGGCTACCACTGAGAGTCAAGAGCAGAAGGGGTACTTTGCTCAGTTGCTCGGTATAGATTGTAGGTTGGGCCCATGACATCAGGAACAAAAGGCTTCAAACACCACGGTTGTGCCCAGTAGCCCCTAAATGCCCCATGGCCCTCTGAAAAGGGGTTCTGACCTTTATATGTATAAAGCATCTTTTTAAATACTTTCATGTCCCTCAACCTATAACTAAAACGCAAAACATGATTGTTTCCAGGCTTCGCTTTGCCAATGGAATCTAACATAGATTCTCTCAGTGTCAGATTCACTACGATTCATGCAATGCTATGCTGTGCAAAAACAGCTTCTCTGCATGAAGTGACAAATGTACAGCTACGTCATGTTTACCACATGTTGCACAGTGATGATGACATCATCGGCACAAACACAAATAAAATAGCTTTTAATGCAAAATGTGATCTAGTGTTGCGTCATGATGCAAAGACTACCTGGCAGTATTTTGCTTGACGTTTGTACATGAAGCATAACCTCAGGTGCAACTTGCATACATTAATAAGCATAAGTAGTTTTGTGCTATGTGACGTAATGCCACTTAGTGCTGCACTCACTGAGTGCAAAAAGCATTTGCACAAGAAAGATGATCCATGTAATTGTTCGTGTTGCTTTGTGGTGCGTGAATGCCCAAGCAAAACTTTTGTAATACACTTATGAAATTCTACAGAGGTCAATTAATAGCTGTTAGATTCTCTTGAATTTGTTATGCTAGGCCTCTAGTCTTGCAACCCTTCAGAAACTACATTGGCTTCCTATTCAATAGAAAATCCGATTCAAAGCTCTCTATATAGTTTATATAGAAGGTTCCCTGATTTCCGTTTGTACAGATTTTTACAGATAAATACAGACAGAAAACCGTAAATTTTCCTGTCTGTATTTATTTTTAATTATGTATAAAAATGGAAATTAGGTGTTTTTGAGTGATTGTAACTGCTGTCAGTCATGATAACAGGCCCATAGCTGTGCGGAGTGGAAGTTGAGAGGAGGGGGTAAAACGAAAGAACGTTTAGTAAGGAGGCTTAAAAAGCAGTAGATGAGCACAAGGTTGATACTAAAATGTGCATGCTTTAATAGGTGTATTGATCATTTAGGGGTGTTCATATAAATAAAACCTGTCAGAAATTAAATTAAGAGAGTACATTTACCAGTTAAATAAATGTGAGAATATACTAGCTTCAATTTTATTATCGTCACAAAACTGAAAATAAACATGGAAAAAAAAAACTGATAAACTTATCAAAATATAAATCTGGATAAATACAGAAAGAAATGTCAGATAAGTAAATACCATAAAACCGGGATCCATACTTGCAATGTGCTGCCCAGATAGGGGCCTTCTTTTCTTCCAGTAAGGTTTCACAAATATGTGCGGCACTTAGGTTAGCCTACAAGTTTGGTCTTATGACTCCGGGGATCTAGAGACCCTCACTCAATTTTGTTCTTAACAATAAAACTATGTAATTTGGTGTCCTTCTGTTCAAGAGTCACGACGCACCGCCTCATATTCCATAAGGTTCAGTAACTAGTATTTTTAATTCTATGACAATTCAGTTGGTTAGCCCCTCCAAGAGATCCACATGTATTCAGCTGAAGAGAGGGATTAAGCACATCAGCACGTGCTCGTTACTTCAAAGAGAGAACATTTGAAAATTTAAAAGATCACTTTAGATGCATATAGAATAAAATTATGATTACTAATCACGTAAATATCTGTATTTCACAAGAATGACAGGTCTTTTAATTTCCCGCAAGGGGTCAGTGAAAAATAAGACTTGGTATCCTGCATGCTTTTAAAAGGTTTGCAGTTGCTCACTTGTAGCAAGCATTTAGTCTCATGATACCTTTTAAATGGGAGTTGTGTGTAAAGCTCAGATTTTGGGTTTACCCAGGAGGGGTCTGGGTCTAATTTTACAAAGCATTGTTACAGTTGGTTTTCACAGTAGTAATTCTGACAAATGTGAAAACAGGTAGAACTCCAAGTCTGACGTTTAGGGCCAGTGTAGAGCCCTGCATGGCTGTTCTTAAGCTCGTGTGGCAGGGATTGCTCTAATGTAAAGGGGAAAAACTTTCCCAGCTGGTGCACATTTAGAATCTGATATGTAAGCAGCCTGTGCGACGTGGGCACATTTTACAGTTGACCTATAACCTATATAAATGTCAAATATGCCAATCCAATGGCAAGAAACACATCTGGGCCTAACGAATGACACATGCAGTTTAGGGCCTGAGTAACAGGCCCAAATTGACCAGAGGTCAAACCAGAGGCTACTGAGTCCAAAGGAAGCCAGGAAGCAAATTGGTAGATTTGCTACTGTGATCATTACTGTCAGAGTGGTCTACAGATGATGTGCCATACAAACATACAGACATACATTTTTTGGGAGGGCTTGTTTCTAGCCACCGATGAACTACAAATTGTTTTGAACCATAGGGAGATTTCTTGGTGAGATATTTGGTGGTCACGGTGTTAATAAGTTTGTGAACAATGTACATTGTTTATAATAACTATAACCAATCGAGGATTATGGGGATTATGAGAAAAAGCTGGAGTCATTTTGTGCTTTAATCATTTTCTACCTGCCTCGCTACCTCAAATTGACTGTACTGATAAAAAGCAACTCATTGTGCTACTGGCCATTTTAGATAAAACTTACATCTGCCACTGGGGGACCAAATTGTGTTAGACAATATTTTTACCAAATATTTAAAAAACAGAAGACAACATTTAAAAAAACATATTGGAAGATATATACATGTAACACAGTAAGCCTTAATTTATGTTGTAGGCTAATGGTTTCTGGTATGTTGTACAATGCGATAGGTAAATGTGTGAGTATTTTTATTGAATGAGCATAGCTGCACAGCAGAAGAGCACTGTACAAAGGAGGGAACAGAGTAGATTGTTGATGGAGATGCAGGAAGGATCAAATGGATTAGCAGGCAAATCTAGGAGGGAGAATGGGATCCCTTCTTAAATCAAAATACTGCCCTAATGCCAGGTCTTTTGGGGACGTTGTAATATTTTTGTTCTTCAATGTGAAGTGATGTCATTGACAGAATCCCCTGAAGTTTAAAATAAGCATCTTCAATGGCCACATTATGGGTACGATAGTACATAAATTGAATTCACTTTTTCAGTAACTTTCTACTTCCAAGGTTACAAACACCAGTTATTTGTCTGCATTAATAATAATAAGAGTCCCCTCCCATACAGGAGTCCGAGTTAACATCAAATCATCCTCTGAGCAGGTCGCACCCTGGTTCATCACAAGGGCATTACAGATTCCTACATATTCTCTTGGTTTAGGGGTGGAATTAGTAAAATGACTGAGTAGACAATCCTGCTCCCAACAAGGCATCAGCTAGGGATTTAGCATCAAACACCAGACTATTTTCGATGTGAAACGAGGCTTCTAGGACCAGATGATTCTTCATGACAGTTCAAGCATTTGCTCTTTACTGTAGCCAAGCCCACACAAATCTAGTACAAGTCAGCCAAGCCCACAAAAATCTAGTACAAGTCAATGACCAATAGGTTATTTTTATTTATATTTATTTTTGCTGTCATATATGCCATAAACTAGATCTGAATGGATATGAAAGTACTTTGCAAAACAACAATTTCAATCAATGTTTACATTACATTTTGCTGCAATGTAAGATGCAATCAGTCCAGAAAGGCAGTTTATGATTAAACAATTTTCAGGAAATCAAAGACAACAAACGATCTGACTGTGACTATCCAGCCATATGATCAACCCACTCACTAGGCAGGAGTCACCGCTAGTCCTACCCAGGTTCAACTGCCATCCATGCTGACCTGGTCAAGAAAATCCATGTCGCGGTCCAGCTGAGTGGCATCCCAACATCTCAACAGATTCGGGCTCCCTCAATGCAAATATTAGTTGAATTGTGTAGATTTTCAACCTTCTTGTTAATTAGTCAAACAGAAGGGGATATTTTGAAGACAGTGTCTGGTAGGACTGGAGACGGTCAGAGGTGAAGTTTCTGTTTTTGTTAGAGAAAGATAGCTCATTCCAGTATTCATCTTATGTGGATGAGCAGCCATGTTTTCTTCCAAAATGGCCACTACCATTTAGGCCTTGATTTACTGTGCCAGGAAATCTAAACCATAGACTAGCCATCTAATTTTTGACGGCAGTCTTGAGGAGGGCATGACCGCAACCATGGGAGTCCCTAGCTCCCAGCCTTAATTAAGCGACCCCAGATACCATGCCATTATGGTCCCCCCCCCAATTAGTACTGGTTCACCAGGGGCAATGGACCAATGTGATTCTCCCTCTCTAAGGAGAGTGGGCGTCTTAGTGACGGGTAATGGAACTGGTCTAGTGAATGCAAATTACTTCACTAGTTTGTACACCCATTTTGTACTTACTTTCTAGCATACTTCTCATGCTTTGCATGAAGAACCACAACATGGATTTTGCTTCAGGTTAATCTGAGACTCTACCATCATGTGTTTTTGAGATAAAGGTTCTCCATCCTGCTGGGCAGTGTCTGTTTTTAACAGTATACCTCCAGCTGGGTCCAGGTGTACAGCTATGTGTTTCACAAAGCCTTTTGCAATCTTTAGAAGATTAACATTGCTCTTATGTCTTAACTGATTTCAGAATCCACTTTTGCTTGTGATCAGTTTAAGGCCATTTTGGAATTCTTACTTGCTGCTGCATTTCCTTTGTTAGTTGTGGCAATGCCTGTTGCACAAGGGTTAGGCACAGACTCACTTGAAGTTTACTCAGTTTTCACAAGTTAGCTTTTATTTGTTTCCATTTTAAATAATTTAATGCATTCTATTGTCAACACTTTAAGTCTACTTTATATGACTGTACACAATACTCCAAAGAGCCAGCAGTAAGACTTGTAACTAAGCAATTTATTATATTGAATAACTTAAAGTCTTTGCACCAGTAGTCAGCACCTAAAATTCAGAGTTGTTAAAGTCTTCATAAATTGCTGCACCCACTGCCGGCTGGGCTGACTTCTCAATATAGATTATTGTATGGTATGACTGTAGGCTAGATGTTGTTGTTTCTCAAGTTATCTGTCGAAACTGTAAGAACTCTTGGGTTTAAGTGCTGGACAGTGTTTGATATGAACATCTGTGGCAGCCTGATCTGAAGCCCACTAAACCCTTTTCCCCTTATAATTAGTCACACTGGATTTAGTGGGAGTCTCCAATGTAGAATGGTTGGTGAGCAGAATCTTTAGGTTTTTTGGGCTGTGGCCCTTTCCATGGTCATTTCTGTTGGTACAGCTGTCAGTGTTTTCCCCTGTGTTTAAACATCCCTCAGCAGCAGAGTATAATGCTGATGAATATGTTAGACCTCTATTGACTTCAGTGTGCAAGGAATGTATCGGCAACAAAGAAAAAAGCGGGATGAGTCTCTTAACCATGTGCCAGTGTAAAATAATACAGTTTAGAAGCCTGCAGTTTCTCATTTGTAATGCACGTTTAGTATAAGGGTACTTGTGTGATTTCTTGAGACGTTAGTAGTGCTTCAAATGCTACGTAAGTTTGTGCAAGTTAGGAGGAGGCACACCATCAATCCCCTTATATATTTTTACTCCCAACTGAGAGGCTGAGTTAGACAAAGCATTTAATGATCATGGTAAAATTATCCTACCCTAAAGTACTTCAAGTTATCCTATAAGAAAGTTTTACTGCTAGAGTTCACATTGTTTACCCTACAAACATTCGAGTATCTATGTGCAACAAAGGTAATCTCAGGTAGTGTTGATAGACAAATAGTAGTATGATGTTAAGGTGAGTTTTTCACACTCCAGTGAAGGAGCTCATTTAAAGTAATACTAAATTATCCTCAATGCCAAGATACTGTTTCGGGTGATAATGCACTCTACAAATCTGCATAACATAACATAACATAACATAATATAACATAACAATATAAAACATAACATAGCACATAACATAACAACCCTCTGGTAGCCTGGCACGAAAGCAGTCAGGCTTAACTTAGAGGCAATGTGTAGTGTAAAGTATTTATGTAGCACACAAATATCCAGAAAATAAAGGTGTGTATTAAAGTAATCCTCTACTGCCAGTATAATCATTGGAGTCAGAACCCATACGAAGGCAATGGGAAAGCTGGGGTTACTGGGCAGTAAAAGTGGTGGCCTTTATCACTGCTGGTCTGGAGCCTAACATACTATAGCATTGCAAACTGAACACCAAGTACACCCTATCAGTACAAGGCACTCGGGCAGTCAGAAATCAGTCGAAGAACTCTTAGGGAGGTAGTGTGCGGGGGATGGTTGAGACTTAGAGACAACAGTTACTAAACAGCATGCAATAAAGATTTTCCAATCGAGTGCTTATCTTTGATAAAATAGAAATATTTTATTATACCAAAATTAGGTAGCACACAAAGGAATATGCCTGTGGGCACAGAACTATATACCAGGTACTACAGGAAAAATAGACAAACGTATCAAGCTTACATAAATTGAGTTGAGACTTAATGTGAATAGCATAAGCAGATTCCTGTGTCCGTAGCGCGTAGGCCAGTCCTTCAATTTCCCAGTCACTGGCAACCCAAGTAGCATTTCAAAAAACAAAAAAAGAGTGCCAACATCCTCAGCAAAGGAGCTGCAAAGTCCATAGCATTAGGCCCTCACTCCAGAGTGTGTGTGCATCTGCTTCAGCCTCCTCTGATGTTGCTCTGGAGCTCTGTGCAGAGAGTGACTGGTCAGTGGGTGCAGCTGCAGGCTCCGGTTGTAGACAGGCCCAAGGGAAAAAAGATCTACTCCCAAACAGGTGAAAAGCTCACCCACAGGTGACAGTGAGCCAGCACAAGATGTGCAGTGTCAGGTGCAGTCTCCTTCTCGTTGGCTAGTGCAGGAAGTCAATTTTGGCTTAAGCAGCACTCTGGAGGAAGGAAGAACCATTCCAGCACTTGTGTCGTCTCCTTTGACTCCTTCTACTTGGATGCACTGCTCTGATGATGTCACCTCATCTCTGGTAGACTGACTGTCAGAGTCACCAGCACTGGGAATACCACCTCTGTGGTCAGAGAAATCTAACCAAAGGTAGAAGTTTAATTCCCATTTTTATAGTTATGTTGCACACCGGGAAGTGTTGGTAGCCATCAAATAAGTAAGAAAAGAAGAAAAGAAGCTGGGGTAGAATCACCCTGACCCCTTAGCTCTGGTGCTGGCACCCTAAAGGGACCCCCAGGGCCCCAGCAGTTTTTTCTTTAATGTTTGGTGCAGATCCACCACAAAAAACAATTGCAGGCTCCTGGTCTTGTTTTTAAGCAGCCCCTGGGTGGGTCAGGTCCCGGGGGCAATCACATTTTGAATAGGAGGGCTGTCTGCCTCCCCCCCCAAGAAGCCCCAGGGGCCACCACCTCCCCGGGGCAGAAGTAGAAATAAAATACGGGTTGTGTTCTACCCCTCTACAGACCTGGGGACTGCCACCTCCCCAGGTTACTAATCAAATGTGGGGGTGCCTGGCCCCCTGCAGCCGTGGGGACCACCACTCCCCGGGGCTAAATGGGCCCGTGCTCCCCCCTTGTGGAGCCCATGATGGACCTGGGGACTGCCACTCACCAGGGCCAGCTCCTGCTATGCCCAAGGGTGCCTACTCCCAGGACATAGCTGTTTGCACTGACTTTGCAGGAGCTTGGACAGCTCCCACCAAGTCTGAGAAAACACTCTGCTCGCAGAGAGTGAGAGCTGTCAAACTGCTCTCCCTTCCTGCAAACAGAGGTTTCCTCTGTTTCCCTGCCCACTGAGGTAACTTAAATTTCTAATTTACATACTGCCATACACAGTCTTGTCACTTTGCTCACCACACTAGGGTCAATGGCAAAATGTGTTGCTAATTTTTTACTTTTGCTCTGAACAAATCAGATTTCTCGCTCTTCAAGCTTAAACATTGTTCCTCATTTTTTTCGATGGGCTTTAACACAGCTACCCAGCTTTTATTGTTCTTTGTGAAAATTAAGATATTATCCTGGAAGTACACAACTTTTTTACAATGTTGAGAACAAGTGTACATTTGTGTTGCAACACAAGTAGGTGCAACTAATCTCTAGGCATTCATTGAAATAGACATGCCCCTTCTGTTGTTATGAATCCTGTGATTGACAAGGAACTGATACTAGATTATATGCAGATCTCAAATCAAGAATAGTAAGTACTTGTTCAGTGCAATAAGGTATAAAAACTCACTATTATGTGGTAGAGTGTGACGTTTTACCTACACACTTCTCCTTGTCACCATGATATTATAAATGTTACTGGGTACATGGTAAGGCAGCAAGACAGTGTTGTGAAACCTAGACACCATCAGCAGAAGTAATCAATTACTGGAAAGAGACTATCCCCTGTTTGGTTTTACAGATATCCATCCCTGTCCTGAGAAGTTTATCCTGGTAGCCTGATTAGTTTGTCCCCAGCGCACATAAAATAGTGCATGCATAGTGAAACCTAGCATGTGTGTAAGTTTCTCAGACTCAGAGCATGGTTCTGTGGTCTAGAAGGGTGCACCAAGTGTGCCTACTAGGACAAGGGACCACTTTGCCATGTCCTAAGACATAATCATGAACAGGTGGTGGCAGCATACTGTTTTTCTGATCAGTAATACAGGCCATGCCTTTTTTCTATTTTGAAAATATATCCTAACCTTGGCAAAATTCCACTACCATGATGTGTCAAGACCCTGTGTTGACATACCAGAGTGAATGGTTTCTCCACTGTAATACACTTGTAGTGTGACTCCATATTGAAGACAAATGTATGACTGTGAGGCCAGTGGGATAAATTTTGGTTCAGCCCAACACTTCCTGGATTCAGAAAATGCACTTTACAAATGAGCCCTTAGTATGAAGATGTTAGAAATAGGGTCTCTATTTGGCAGTTAGTATACACCCTGCCCAAGTAGGGACCCTCACTCTAGTCAGGGTAAGGGAGTCACACTCCTAAAATAACCCCTGTTCACCCCCTTGGTAGCTTGACATGAGTAGTCAAGCTTATCTCGGAGGCAATGTGTTAAGTATTTGTACTCACATAGTGTAACACACTGAAAACACTACAAATTGACACCACACCAGTTGAGAAATATTGCCAATATTTATCTAAGTAAACCAAGCCCAAAACAACAAAAATCCAACATATACAGGTAAAGATATGAATTTTTAAAGATTAAGGTGCATATTTATACTCTGTTTGTGCCGAATGTGCGTCAAAGTTTTTGACGCACAATCGGCGCAAACCCTGCCCCATATTTATACTTTGACGTCCGACCCCGCGGGCGTCAAAATTCCACCATGTGCGTCATTTTTTGGAAGGGGGGACCAGCCTTGAGTTAATTATATGCAAGGTAGACGTTCCCTTCCAAAAAATGACTTTAAGGCCTGTGCCCCTTATTTATACTCTGACGTCATTTTGACGCACAGGAGGGGGCAGGCCTTAAAAAACAGCGCACCGCCTGATGGGCGCCGTTTTTCAACAGCTGGGTCAGGGCAGGCGTTAAGGGACCTGTGGGCTCGGAAGGAGCCCAGAGGTGCCCTCCCCTGCCCCCAGGGACACCCCCTGCCACCCTTGCCCACCCCAGGAGGACACCCAAGGATGGAGGGACCCATCCCAGGGAAGGAAAGGTAAGTTCAGGTAAGTATTTTTTTCCGATTTTTTTTGTGGCATAAGGGGGCCTGATTTGGGCCCCCCTACATGCCACTATGCCCAATGACCATGCCCTGGGGACATAAGGCTGGTTCCCCCTTCCAAAAAATGACGCACATGGTGGAATTTTGACGCCCGCGGGTCGGACGTCAAAGTATAAATATGGGACATAAGTCCCCTGGGCATGGCCATTGGGCAAGGGGGCATGACTCCTGTCTTTGCTAAGACAGGAGTCATGTCAATGGAGGTTGGGCGTAAAAAAAATGGCGCAAATCCGGTTTGAGGCCTGAATGTTGCCTCAGACCTGACTTGCACCGTTTTTTGACGCACAACCCCCATTTTCCCATACGCCGGCGCTGCCTGGTGTGAGTCATTTTTTTTGTCGCACACCAGTCCGCAGCGCCGGCTAACGTCATTCCATTAATAAGGCGCGCCCGCATGGCGCGTTGGAATGGTGTTAGCCGGTGGTAAAATTTTTGACGCACAACTGCGTTGGCGCAGTTGTGCGTCAAAAAGTATAAATATGGGCCTAAATCCCACAAAAGTGCTTAGAAACACAATAGTTCCAACTGGGCATATCACAACGTCATTTACGGAGTCATTCCCATCAGTTCAACGCCACTGGCCAGGGAGTACAGTACTGGTGACTGAGTCACTTGGACCTCAGGTACAGTACCTTTGAAAATGATGAAACAAAGATGTTGCACGGAGTCGGGTGGGGTGACTCAATGCTGTAACGGGTGTGGCATTGGTTCCTTACTGCTACTGAGGACAAATTGACATACTGATCCACTTGACATATGTCAGGACTCTGGATGTTAGTGGACAATCATAAAATGCTGTATTGTCACCGTTCTGTACCACAAAGGATATAGCATATGGTTCAGCGACATGAAGGGAACGTATGGCCGGTGAATTAGCAGTGGAACACTGTACAGCTTGTGTTTGGAGTTCCAGATTTTGATGAAGGCCTCATCACAAACTGCAAACAGGTGTGATACCACCATGATGATGCACTAAAAGTGTGACCAGGATTAGCCAGATGTAGAAAAATTTAGTTTCAAATATGCTGATTCCGTTTCTAGTTTCAAAATGTTCCCTGATGGATATTTGTTGATGAAGCCTTTATGTGATGGATCTCAGGGAGTGACCAATGAGGATCACACAGGTGGCGTATGCTCTTTGAAAAATGTACTCAAAAAAACAAACTGAATTTGGAGAGCCTAAAACAAATAAAGCCAGCAAATAGAAAGCCAGAAAATGTGAGTTACAGCCCACAAAGCCAATGGAACTCAATGGGCGTAATGCATTCCTAGGTCAACTTTCTGAAAGTCCCCAAGATGTCTTTAGCAAACTGTCTGGCAGGCTGACAGCTAAAGTAACTACTGTCATGTGGTGAAAGAAATAACTAGGTATTTTTTAATCTTGTCCAACTGGTGATTTTTTTAACAGAACATACTAATAAGGAAGAGGAATATGCATTTGGTGATAGCATTTGGCATGTTTTTTTAACTGTTGCCTGGTGATTTTTGTGGTATCATATGGGATGATTTGGATGAAGAGAAAAGGCTGGTGAAAAGAATTTTATGCAAAAAACAGATGAAGCATAACAGGTGTTAAGTGATAACAGTGCAAAAGGTTATATGCATGGGCAAAAGGTGCTGCCGAGTGACATCAAGGTTATAATGCAGCTGCCAAGTCTGGGCTCTTTGTTTTGGGGGCTAGTAGGTGCCTGTATGTGTCTGTGCAAGTGTTTTGTTAGTGTTTGCGTATGTATGTTTTGGGGTGTTGGGACAGTGTGAGTGCATGTGTCTATGTAACTGGGATGCATATTGTGCCGCACAGTGAATACCTAGAATGCCTTTGGTGTGTGTGTGTTATTACGACTGCAACAATGAGCTTATCAGTATGTCTTGCCATCAGTGCTCCCTTCCTATGAAATTGTGGGTTTTATGTTAGTTGTCATTGTTTATTGAATTAGAAATGTTATATTTTGCTTTATGATAGTTGTCTAAGAAAATACAATGAGCCTCAGCCATGTCTAGTGTTATTCGGCTAGGTCCAGATTCAGATTTTGACGATACCTGGAGACAATAAATGAGAATACTATTGAATTTAAAGGAGGATAATTTACTTAGGAAGGCACCATACAGCCTGACAATCTGACATGACTGTAGCCTTCGTGAACTAGTGCTGGACATCTTTGATGTAGAGTGAGACATTGTTGTATTTTCCAAAATTTAACCAGGCATGGTGTTGTGCCATAAATAATTTGTTGCCCACACTCCAAAACTCTTCCATGTAATTCTTTGAGTACAGACCTTTTCATGATAGTTTTGTTTTATGCAATATTGGTTCTGTTGATCGGCTGTGCTGACAGACAATATATTGCCCGCTACTTACTGTACGTTCCTGCATTGTAGGAATAACTGCCATACCTAGATTGGTGCCAGGGTTGGACTGACCTATGGGGCCACCAGGAAGTGACTGAAGGAATGGTCTGGCTGCTCAGTGTTTCAACAGTTTTTTTTACTGTGGGCATAGTTATAGGGGGTCATTCTGACCCCCGCGGGCGGCGGTCGCCACCCGCCTGGAGGGAGCCGCCATATGGCCGCTCCACAGTCGAAAGACCGCGGAGGCCATTCTGGCTTTCCCGCTGGGCTGGCGGGCGACCGCCAGAAGGCCGCCCGCCAGCCCAGCAGGAAACCCCTCCCCACGAGGAAGCCGGCTCCGAATGGAGCCGGCGGAGTGGGTATGTGCGACGGGTGCAGTGGCACCCGTCGCGTATTTCAGTGTCTGCAAAGCAGACACTGAAATACAAAGTGGGGCCCTCTTACGGGGGCACCTGCAGTGCTCATGCCATTGGCATGGGCACAGCAGGGGCCCCCAGGGGCCCCACAACACCCCATACCGCCATCCTGTTCCTGGCAGGCGACCCGCCAGGAACAGGATGGCGGCATGGGGTGTCAGAATCCCCATGGCGGCGCAGCAAGCTGCGCCGCCATGGAGGATTCTGCAGGACAGCGGAAAACCGGCGGGAGACCGCCGGTTTTCCTGTTCTGATCGCGGCTGAACCGCCGCGGTCAGAATGTCCTGAGGAGCACCGCCAGCCTGTTGGCGGTGCTCCCGCATCCCCGGCCCCGGCGGTCATGACCCCCATAGTCTTGTGTGCTGGTCTTTACTGTTCCTTTCCCAGAAATTACCACAAACATTGCTTGAAGCAAGTACAAATGTATGCAATTGCACATACATTGCAAAACACATATACAGCATGTTTTACAAGTTGAAAACTTCCCCGATTTGCAAGCATGCAGAGATGTTTTGAGACATGGGCAAAGTAGGCCCTGGCCAAAGATTCCTATCTTTTTAGGGGTCCAATTGTTCAGCTTTTTTGGACAGTTCCAGACTGCCTAGAATGTTAAAATAACCATTTACCTACTTTCTTTTTTCTTAGCCAGCCCACTATGTCATTCAGCATGGTATCACCTGAGAGCTAGTGCGGGATATATTCTGGTTGGATTCACCAAGCACTTTAATCTTTCAGAGTGCATAGGCCCAGCCCAACTGCAATGGCTTGTTGCTTTATGCAGCATGTGCCGCTTACTGTACTGTAAAAATTGGCATTCTGTGCTCCCTATGCGACTTCATCATCCTTATAGAGCTGCTACAAGACCGGTGGCATCTGACTCAGAATACCAGTCCCATGCAGCACAGGCAGTGCAATAAACAAAAGCTCTCATCAAAACTATATTCCTGAAAGTTGCAGACAGACTTTCAATATGCCCAAATGGTAGAGACCAATATAGTTTCTGCTTTTCTGGAGCTGTCCAGCTGGAGACCGCTTGTGCTGAGGTAAGGCCCAGTGGTAGGCCAAGTGTCAATGCACAGTGCAGAGCGCTGTTTTATGCTGTCTCTGAGATTTTACTGTACACTTAAACTGGACAGTACTGGGAACCCAAAGGAGTCCGCCACCGCTGCAAAACCGACCCCCACCCTTCCAGCCGTCGGGGGAATGCCCGATCCACGCTGCATCCAGTCCGGCCCTGCACGTATAGGCAGTGCGTTCACAGCCTAATGCTCCTCACAGAGCAGGGATAGGAGTGCAGTAAATAAACACAAAAAAATCCCCACCCATATGCACATGCTCAAAAAGTGAAGTACCATGCTACTGCGCCACATGTAGCAGACTTGTTTAGGCCGCTCATTAGTTTGCTTTTCTGGTGCCGGCCAGCCAGGTAGAAACTGTTTGTTCCAGGGCTGAGCCCAAAAGTAGACTGGCCAACAAAGAGGAATTTTACTGATCTGACTTTAGTTGCTGGGAGTATGGAGGAGCTAAAAATGGATTAATAAAATCGAGTTGTTCTGAGCAGGGGACTCCAGCTCGTGTTTGGCACGGCCCCCCAAAATTCTTAAGCTATCCCTGCATTCATCTGTCACTTTTTTTGCCATCTGATTCACTAATGCGAGGTACTCTTATTTGGGTGCTCTGGCCTTATTTTCTGTCATGATCTGACCCTGACTGGAGCATCCTGGCATCAAAAAGAAACCAGAATTACACAGTTTCACAACCCCGGTGTGAGCATGGTGCATTCCTCAGGTGGCAAGTCTCCGATAACAAACGAGGTGCCTCTTGCTGTCAGCCTCAACACCGAACAGCAAAAAAGAGAAACGTCAAGAGGAAACAAAGCTTCTCCAGGAGCACTCCCTTTGATTAGGCTGTCAAGGGCGTGCGGATGGTTCCACTTCTCTGCTTGTTGTTGCTGCATTTCCAGAGGCTGCGCTAGAAGAATCGAGCCTGCACGTGGTCTTGGGAAGAGTGGCATGCGGTTCATGAACCCTATAATTAGTCCCCCTTCCTAGCGCTAAGCGGTAATTAAATTTGCCACTTCTGCTCGGCTGATTCATTTATTTAGATATTTAATTGCTCGTTTGAATGTGTCTTTATCTTGGGAACTGCAACATTTTACTAAGGGGGAAGAATGGGCACAAACCATTGTACGGGACTGGTTTCTTGCAGGAGGTGGGGCGGGGGGAGCATGGGATCAGGGGCAACAAGGAGTACAAAATAACGTTGTCGCTTTGCGAGTGTGCAAAATTGAGGATCCTCGCCTGCCGAATTTAGCAATCATTGGAAAATACATTGAGCAGATACTGTTGAGCTTCTCACGAGCACATTCGCTCAATTTACATTTTTCTGCGATACAAATTTCGATCGTACTTTTTATCCTGTCACTGCATTGGAACAAGTCAAATTGCTGCACGAAAAAAAATGCGAGTTGATGTGACACCTGAAATAAAAAAAATGAGGCGAAGCAGGCTCATACCAAACACACTCCGATTTCTGCCTGTCACTTCAGCACTACCTTCAAGTCCTTTTCCTAAAAAAAAAAGAACTGGTGAGCGCAATAGATTCAAGTTGGATTTTGAGTCGAGTGGTCAAGGAACAATTACATGTCGCTGTGTTGATCCAAACCTTTGCACAGCTCACTGTGTGATGCGAGGAGTATTAGTTTTAATGGTTTTTTTCGTTAGGAAGTATATTTATAACAGTTGCTGATTGCCAACCACTCTTAATGTGCTCAACATGTCTTGCATGACCAGCAGGTGCACAATCACTAGCACGACTGTAGACTGATTTTGGAGGTCAAAACTCCGCCTTTTGCTTGTGAATTAGCAGTTTTATACTTTGCCATTGAAGATCATCTCAAAGATATACAAAATCTGCCACTCTCTTTAGGATATGATGTCATATAGTTTTCATGACATTTCACCATTGATCCAGAAAATATTTCGCACCACAGGTCAGAACTTTAGTATGTATATGTTGCCATGAGGAACCATCTTAGAGAATGTCATGTTTGATTTCCTGAGTGGCCGACATGTACAATATGCACATCAGCTGGTGAGACTCAGCTTTCTTAGATCATGGCAATCATGCCCGAATTTGAAGAATGTGCCGCTACAAGTAGGACATCCTATTTGGTCAGAAGCATTATGTGCCTTGCGGTTTCCTTGTCCCTAAATTCTTTCAAAGGAGATACCATTTTTACCACTGCTCCCTTTGACCCCTACTTTTCTGCTCCTATGTAGCATGCAGTATGTCCTGACCTCAGAGCTTTTGTTATGTTATGTTACATTACATTATATTAGAACATTGGAATGTTGGCAGCTCCATTGAAAACAATGGAGTGCTCCGGGCTTTTACTGGCCGGTAAAAGCCCAGAGTGCCAACATTCCATCTTACGGAGCCTGAGGGGGTTTTAATCCCCTCCTGTTCCGTGAAGCCTTTGTTTTATTTATGAGAACATTCTTCCCTCTAATGGCAGAATGTTCTAATAGCCTTAGAACCCGCCGTAGCAGGCTCTACTGACTATTAAAGGCCCTCGCCTTCGGCTCGGGCCTTTACCGCGGGAGCGGGCCTTTAATAGCCAGTAGAGCCCGCTACGGCGGGTTCTAACGATATATTATGTTATCTTATCTTATGTTATCTTATGATAGTCAGGTTTGTAGAGCACACTATCACCATGGACACTATCTTGTCTGTCCCAGGCCTCCGCCTGAAAGCTGATTTGTCTGCAATGCAACTATTAGCTGGCTGGGTGGTCCTTGACGCAGTATGACTTGTCATGCAGACTGAATAGGTGGTTAGACGGGTCAGTGGTATGCCAGTTGATGGACTGTGCCAATGCAAGTTCCTCCGTGCAGATATGAAGGTGCAGGCCTTTCAGGGGCGGCTCCTCCAAAAGGGCAGAGGAGCGTTGCCCTCCTGCCAGCAGTGGCAGCTGCAAAACATTTCCACAAAAACGATAATAAACTTTGTACCGTTTCTGGGGAAAAGGGGTGGGCCAACGAGCAATGAGGGGGACTGCTCAGCACTTTTTGTGGCTTAACACCAACTTGTAAATATGACCCCCTTCACACGCAGCCCTTTGCGTGGAAAGGGCATGCAATGGGTGTTGCTGTGGGCGTGCCACAGCAACACCCATTGTATTTTGACGCTGCCTCAGATTTACGAGTGCCAGCGGTGGCATTAGCAAGGCGCAATGAGGAGGAATACTTTTAAGAGCAAATTGCCAGACATGATTCTTTATGTGTGGGAAGGTGCCCCTTCCTGCACATAAACAATAATTTCAAAATGAGGCTTTGGCACTTCTGCGTGTGCCATTCTGCAGCACACCCCGAAGTGCCAAATCGCCATTAGTGATTGTTTATATGCAGGGCACCTTCCCACACATAAACTATCAAACCCCTCAATGCAGACATCCTTGCACCATGGTGCAAGGACGCCTGCATTGGCGCTCGCAGCTAAATTTAGCACCAGTGCAGGGGACAATACAGGGGTGCGCCGTATTCAGTTAAATATGGCACATCACTGCGTTGTGAAAATGACGGAGCGTGGTGCTGCCAATTTTGGCGCAGTGTTGTGCTCTGTCATTTTTCTTTAAATATGGGCCTAAGAGTTGTGAACAGACGGACCACACTTCTGGGACACTTCAAACAGTCTCTTTTCTTAAGGGTGCTATTTCAGCAGACATAACAGACTGCAGGTCAAGTACCTCACTGTAATTGTATTGTAAATGTTGGGACCACTTCAGACTGCGAGAAACAAGCGAGACAGGCAGACGGACAGGTAACATGATGGACTGATAGATGTCTGGAGAGACAGACCAAGAAATTGATATAGGTTTTGATAGAGAAGAAGGGGCAGTGACTTAGAATCAGTGAGTAAGGATGGGTGAATTGATGGATAGCTAGAAAGACACCAGCAGAGAGATGAGTGAATTGGAGAAGTTTGCAGTCAGCCATTTAACTGAGGGAGATAGAGCCAAGAGAGCATTTTTAGTTATCTCACATCCCTCAAGAAAACATATCTTGTACACAATGTCTAGTACCTACTGGGACTACCTAGGCCATTTTGGCAGGTTATCCACCAAGGTAATTATTCTTCAGTGAAGACTGTGTCCATTCCAATAACCTGAACTTTTATGTACATTATTGAGTAGACTGAGGTTATTTGATTTTTTGAATTCTCAGTGTCTACCGCACACCACCTCCTTGAGTGCAAAATTGAAGGAAATGAACATGTAGGTAAGCGTAGATACACTATTATTACGCCACATTTATGTCTCTTGATGATCTACATGATACGTTCATATGGATTTAAGCAATGATGTAAGTGGTGTAATTTCTGATCATGTGCGAGGTCATGAGCCACCTATTATGCTTGTAAATTATGATTTTTTTATAGTGGGGCACATGTTATGCTTTGTAAAGCAGAACATAAATGGCAGGTTTCAGGGGTTCTTAGCCTTTGGAACCATAACGTCACATTAATTGTGTTTTTTCTACCTGTCTTTTGATATATCTATCTATCTCATGTTTGGCTGCTTTTATTGTACAGAGTGCAGTGCCTTAAATACTCTTATTTCACAGGGAACCATGAAATCCGGAAAATATTTCATGGTTCTGTGTGAAAAAATGGTTTCATCATGATAGTGACAGTCTTCAAAACACACTGCAGAATTTTACGGTTGTCAGGGCTATTAAGTTTATGCTGAAAGATAATATAAAACGTGTGGCATAATGTCAAATTATGCAGCATATCTGGCAGTATTATTTTCATTCATTAAGCTAAAAAAAAAAAATTCATGAAATTTGCAAATTATGTGGAAAATACTATAAGTCCATAATTATGAAGCCACTTCACCCACAGAACTGCATTCATCTACTGGCTCTCACCATTGCCGATTGTCGGATCAACAATTTGTTCGTTAAATTTAAATAAAACCTAAAATGTCTAATTTCAATCAATATTAAATGGTAGTGGCACTTTGAAGAAAACAGCCATTTAACTAATTACCTCAAAGTACCCCACCTATACCAGAACACATATGTATTGTAAAAAATACATAACTGGTAACATATGATATAGTACTATATTGCTATCAGAGGGTTCTGGTGACATCCTAAACCATGAGGTTGAAGACAAATGCTTTGTAAATCTCACTAATGATTAAGTGCATAACCAAAAAAATATTCATTACATTTTCAAAACACTGTCCCAAAAAACAGTAGTTCCAGAACACCTTATGAGGAAAAAATATTTTAGTCATATTAAATATAATGGAAATATCAAAATATGTAAATATCAAAGTTCATAACTCACACTTTTATAAAACAGCAGTATCCTGGATGACGTCATCAGTGATGTCACCAGTATTGTCATTAATGATGTCATTTAATACATCATGAGGGATACCATGTCAGATCATAAGCAGTGAATGACAGGGCACAAATTATGGTTCAATTATCTAACAATAATTGATGAATATCAGTGTTTTCTTTAGGATTTGTTTTGTAACCAGTTTAAATGTTTTAAATGTTTTTGTCAGTGAATTTCGTAGGGTTGTTTTAACCAAAGCCAACTGTAACCTTTATTTTCTCAATGAATGTAGATATCTGTATTTGGTATATATCTAAATATCTATATCTACATATGCCTATGTGTGTGTAGGTAAGAATAACATTTACCACATGAGGCCTTTATTTCATTTTTAGGCTGATTTTCCATTTATTTAATTTACATGCTGATTTTGTTTTTCTAATTCAATTGCTGCATCATCTGCAAAATTCTGGTTTTGGGAGGTCCCTGTGCATTCGCTGTTCTAGTTTCTATTTTTGAACACCTTCTCATCCTACCAGCAACCTGGGTGCCAATTGAGTCTCCTATCTTCCTGAACTAGGTCAAGAGGTGGCGTGTATGCTGCTTGCTTGATCACTTACATGGGCTCTTGCTGTGTTCCAGGCCACCTGCTGTTAACTCAGAGTTTCATATCAGAATACAAAAATGTCATGGCCTAAACATCGTTTATAAAAATAGTGCTTCTGTAGGTGTATATGTAAATGTTTTATTATTAACTCCAATGGGGCAATATTTTTGTAAATGATATTTAGGTCATAATATGCTTGTACAGTGATGTTAATGCCGTGATGTTCTGGTAGCAGAAAAAACAGATTTTGACCCTTATTATGAGGCTGTTGGTCCTAGGGCTGCCAGACTTGCTGTGGCGGTCGGACCTCCGCCAATGCTGCGGTCCGACTGCCCCATTATGACCATGGTCGAGCCATCACAGTCAATCCGCCAACACCACCAGGCTGCAGACTGGCTGTTGTTATCTGCCAGGGCAGCGCTGCAAGTGCTGCAAGCGTGATTACGAGTCCCCATCCGCTAGCCGTTCCATGGCGGTAAACACTGCCATGGAAACTCTAGCAGAATGGGGGCATCAGGAGGCCCCTGGGGGCCCATGCACTCCCCCTGCATTTGGCATGGGCAGTGCAGGGGCCCCTATGCACAGCCCCATTGCGCATTTCACTGCCCGAATTATGGGCAGTAAAATGTGTGACAGGTGCTGTCGCACCCAACACACTACAATATTGCTGCTGGCTCAATTACGAGCCAGCGTCAATGTTGTGGTGAGTGTTCCGCTGGGCCAGCGGACGAAAATGCTGTTTTCACCTCCTGGCCCAGCAGAACACTCCTAATATGGCAGGAAAAAGATCTCCATTACTGGCGGTCTTCTGCCTGCATCAACTTCGGTGGTCCTGTGAAAGACCACCAAAATCATAATGAGGCACTCTGTCTGGCTCTCTTATAATGGATGAGGAAGTACGCCGATAATTCTGATGCTTGGAAGTTCCTGTGCTGCTACTCATTCTTCATCCCAGCTCCAGATGTGCATTGTCTGTTTGTGGCCCAGCAAAATGCAAGTTGGGAGGCATATTTAGTAACTTTTACATGTTTGTACCTGCGTAATGCAATATGGTGCTGCACTTGTGGTAGTTTTTAATGTATAGATAATAGATGCTATGATTAACGTTGCATTGTTCTATTGTGTCAGTACATAATATCTGTATTTTTTAATGGCCTCTGCCAGTGATCAGAACGAAAATTTGCTCAGGCTGAATATTTTTCTGTCCTCCGGTTAAATACACAGTCGTTCTGCAGGCTTCTCTTTCTGTCCAGAGGAGGAAGAGCACCAGCCATGCCTTCTCTTAGGGCAGCAAATCAGATATCTCTTGGTGTCCACATTTCCGCTCCACCAACTACCAAGAATTAAAACAGCAAGCTGAATAAATATTAATAATGGTTGTCAGGAAGCTTGTGGACCCAGCCTGGTGTTAAGTGGCCACTTGGTTATGAGATGGCAGGGATGGGCAAGCGTGCAACCACAATGTGAATGAGAGACGTATGCAGGCAAAATGTGAAGTTGAAAGGAACTGCAGCACAACACTGTCAAAGCAAGTGAACCTCCAAATAATGACTGGTGCAAAAGCAGCTGTTTGGCCCTCTGACAGGTCAGTGGAACTCTTCCAGAGTGGATGGTCACATTCACCATGGTGGAAAGTGATACAAGACTCTTATAGGTCCTCTCTACTGAGCAGCTGCAAATGAAAATGTATATACAGTATCTGATAATCTGCACAAGATGCATGGTGGTCCTACAGGGAGGCAAATGTCGGAAGGTGAAACAGGATAATGCCATGCATCACAGCTGAAGTGATAGGTCCAGTCCACTCTAGTCATCCATCAGGTTTCTGGATTGGTAAAATGAGGTAGGCCTCCCGAGCTGTACGACAGCAGCTTAGCATCACACCTCACCTTCTACCTTGATGCACAGGAACAGGCTGCAAAACTATATTTACTCTTCTCTCCAGCAAGTGACTGCCAACAGGGATACACATTTCCCAGGGAATGTGTACTTCCGTGTTCAGTAAGATTGTCATGTAGGGCTGTTCACATTGTTCTCAAGATGTCAGGAAGCCTCCTGATTTCAACATTAGGTCAGGGTAGGCTGCAATTTCTTCTTTCTCACTGTATCCTGATTGAGGCCTTCTCTAGATTTCGATGTTTTTCATACCAATAGCTTGCAGTAGATGAGAGTGAAAGGTATTCCTCTCCACGTATTTGGTCTGCCCTCTAGGTTCCTCCAGGCCTTACCTATGTTGACAAAATGTAGTGGTCTGGTGGGGTCATTGGCCCAGCCCATCCTCTCTAGGTTCAAGTCCATTGGGCTATCATGAGCTCCCTGGGAGAGTTGCCTTGAGATAAAGCCAATGGAGGAGGCAGAGATCACCATCCTCCTGTGACGTAACCCTAAAGATGCACACAGGTGGCTGACCCCTGAGCTGACTGGGTCAATGTATGGCCTTTAAGTTAACCTGGTACCACAGCATTGGCAAATCTGGGGGCGCAGCATTACAGGGAAATATGTGTGAAGTCCCGAGGGCCCCCTTATTGATAACATTTTTCGGGGAGTCACTCATTCCTAGCCTGATATTCCTGGGCCGATTCCCCTGGTTAATCCTCATTCTTATTACAACACCCTTCCCCACTCTGAATATTTAACTCAGGAATTTCACCTGATGGTTAGTCTCCTCATAAAATATATTGAACCTTCAGCGTTCCTGCGGGGTTCGTAATCCCAACGTGGCTAGCTCACCGGTGATTAGGAAGTCACTCAAAATGAAACCCTAAGCCTATTTTTGATTATGTTCTAAAGGTAGTATAAAACATGTTAATGAATACAATGTATGTTTAGAAAAACTCTTAAAACCTGTTGTTTCTGGAATGGTTTCTGCAGAAATACTTTTGATAGTTCTTCAAGGAAATAAAACTGAAAAGGTTGTTGTTTAGACAAGTGGTTCTTAACCTTTTGAACTTCTGTAGACCCCCACGTAATTCTTAATGGAATCCAGGGACACTCTTCCTTGGCTATATGTGTACCTCCACACTACACACTACACAACACACTACATTCGCACAATAATCCATTACCATTCCAACACAACACAACCCGTACATGCTGGAAACACACATTGACATACATCCATGACACAACATACACACACCTTTGAATAATTATTGGAATTCGGTGACCCCTCCCACCCCCCCACTAAGTCATTACTGCATGCTTTCCTAAGCAATTTCGTTGATTAGAACCACAAAACAATACACACATTTTGAAATATTTAATTTAATTCACAAATCTAAAAAACAATCACAATTTTAATTTAAATGGAAAATTGGAGCTTTTCTAAATTCAATTAAGGAAACCCATCACCCATAACATATTTTGTTTGATGTGCTTTCACTGTTTCACAAATCAGTCTAAGGATAAAGCCAAAATGTTTAGCCTCCTGTTTCAAATCTCTTCATATTTACAGAACATTTCAAATGTTTTATTTTACATTTTTCTTCTTTACATACACTTTACTAATCTGTTATTTTTTTATCTTCTAAGCAGTTGTGGATCCCCTGAGTAAACTTTGCGGACTCCATGGGTCCACGGACCACAAGTTAAGAACCACTAGTTTAGACCTGCACCTCTGTAACATTTGTTAATGCTGTTCCTCATGCGGAATGCCCTACCTTTTAACATCTGACCACAAAATAAGTTTTCAACTTGTGAAGACCCTTCAAAACGTGTCTATTCCTTCAGTGATCCTCTAAATTTAGAGATAATCTAGATTACGCTACCTCTTTTTGCTAGGACTTCAACACCCTTTTGCTGGGTAACCGTGCTAGTCAACTGATTTTCATTTATTCATTTACATTATTTTCCTAAAATACACCTTATCGCTCCCATGTCAATCATACCGTCACAATACTGACATTTTAAGCCAGTAGTTGGGTGTTTAAACAGCAGCAATGAGCTTCCTGTGTCGTCGAAGGAGCACCAATGACCTGTTGGCAGGTGTGAAAGTTTTTCCTCTCGCTATACTGAATACCTGCACTCAGTGCTTTAATGGGCAGGCCCTGGTCGGTACGGAGTTCCTACACCTCATTAATTTGAAAAGGATAGCACCTCAACTTCTCCGCACAACTGCATTAAATGGGAGCATACCAGCACTTCCCAGGAGCAGATACTCTTCACCGCAGAGGGTGTTAGCACTTGTATATTTCCATTTTAAACACTGCCTACACTTCTTTCACTTTAAGGGGAGAATACCGGCACTTCTCAACGGAGATGCACTACTATAATGAGAGAATGCACGCACTTTTCATTAACAAGCATTCATTGTGAGACAGTGAGTACCCGCATTCTATGTTCCCATTCCAAGCGCTGCTCAGTAGTCATTCTATTTTCCAAGGGTCTTTCAGGAGAGAGAAGGCGAGTTCCGTTGGGGGTTTTACTCATTAGAATTAGAAAAGCACCCAAAAATGTTAAGGTGAAAGGAGCTCAAAAACATAAAAAAAAATGTACCAAATATCGGCTACGCACTGGGGTCCTTCGACAAAGGTGGTGGAGCATGCAAACTTTACATAAAATATAATGCATGCCTTATATGATATGCCTCACCATGTAAATTTAATTCCATATAACTTGCAGCCATTAACGCAGAGACTCCACGGATCAATAGGTTTGTGCGGTCCCAACACCGAAGCCTAGACGTGTACTGCACGGCAAACCATGCACTTTTCTTTACATAATTTATTTACAGACTCCATTAGACAATTCCACATGGATTTTCGGTACTGCATGAAATAAATATACTTCCTGGAATTGACTTTTGCATTTTGCATTGTAAACCTTCCGGAAAGTATTCCTTTATTTACTGTCTGTCAAACCATTTTTTATGGAGGTTTTTTTTTTTAGGTTTTTAAATTTTGTCAAGTGTGGGCATAACATGTGGAGCATTGCAAAAGCAAAATCGGCAATGTTTACATCGAAGCTGTAAGGTACTCTGTACTTTCCAGACAGGAATAGTTTTTTTTCACATTTTCATGTATTATATAATGGACCCATGGGTGAATGTGTGCTAGGTAATTTAAATTAAAGAAAATATTAAACATTAATTATGAACCATTGAGGACAGATAATCAGTGATGGTGTGGAGAACGCACAACTTTGTCTGTGCCATTATGCACTGTAGGAGTGACACAAAATTATAATTAACAATGCATATATTGTATGTTTTAATTTTACTAAAATAGATGTATTGTCGAAGCTGATTTCACAGTAGAAGATTAAAAATTCGTACATACGTATGCTCAAAAAGTGACTTTAATTTGCTGAAATGTAATACATATGCCCATATATATCCATGCATTTCGAATAAGATATTATGGTGAACCTGCACATAATTATGGTTACTCATAATTTGTTACAATATTAATTGAAAATGTATGCATAATCATGTATTTTGAATATGCATTGAAGTATCATAATAAGTTAGCTTGATGAAAGGCCTGAAATGTTGTTCTGTGTGTCTAACCTTCAACCTGGGGCTTGCTCATGTTGCAATGCTCTTTATTGGCAGGTGCACCCATCTGAGTCTACAGTTAATGAAAGGAATATTGTGTATTTGAGATAACAGGATTCAGGAGGATGTTCTGGCAGTCTGCAGTTAATGAAAGGAATATTGTGTATTTGAGATAACAGGATTCAGGAGGATGTTCTGGCAAGGGCCCGTCTGTGTGCCATGCTACTAGAGTCTCTCATGTTTGTCCTGATGTTTGACTCATGGCATGAGAACTTGAAGAGATTTGCCAATTACAATAATGCACGGAAGATGGAAAACTGTTTGTGTTGATGATGTGGATTCTCAAAGGTTCTGCAAGGTCTAAATTATTAATATTTATTTAGCTAGATGAGAGCAGACCTCTTCACCCTTTGGTGAGAGCAGATTCCCCTGAGATTTAGCGGGGCATAGAACTCTCTAGTCCTAATCTGGTTGAGTGGCTTTATGCTACGCACACCTCTCTATCAGAGCTTCTAGTGAGATTTCTGTTGTGTTGACACTTTCCCCTCATTTTCATTACTCCTTTATTTTTTGGGGAGATAATTAGGTTTTCCCCTATAGAGTAGGTAGGATTTTTAGAATAAATTAGTTTTCAAATAATTAGGCAAGAAGACCGCGACTTCCTACTGACCCCCAAATCCTATCACTTATCTTCGGTTTTGCTGTAACCAAGAATCTTGTAAGCCTTATGCTTGTATGATTTAATTTCATTCAACGCTTTATTTCACCTTTGGTGATTCTGTACTTATATAATATGTTTCTCAGACTCATTTGCATAAGTTTGGCCTTAAATTTGTAATAAACCTTTGAACTTTAATGTCCAACTCAGAGAGTTAATGTGTGACCAAATGGCTTATACTGTTGAGTAATTTGAAGCATTGATTTTAACTCTCTTTGCCTCTTGGAACTCCTTAAAAGGTCCTTCAAGAGAAGAAAAACCCCAAATGGGTCAGAGTGTAACCAGATTATAGCAGAGTGATGATGGTTAGGATCCTGAAATAAGGGGAACTATAACTCTTTAATCTAGATTAGTTAGCCTCCAGAGTCAATTCCCTAGTGCCCATGTCCAGACTTTGGAGGATCAGCTGACTTTTGGAGATTCAGGAGAGAGTTGCATCAACAGTGGAGGAGCAAGTATCAATAGGGTCGTAAACTGCAGTGGCCTATGTTAGCTTGCAGTGTTTGTGAAGTTCGGATGATGTTTTGCAGAGATGTTTTGAATGCCGTATGAGTGTGATATTAAGTAAAAGAAGTTATTATTGGGGCCAACGTCACCTAAGATCCAGGATAGTATTAAAAAGTGTAGAAGACACCATATTGTGATTGTCTGCTAAGTCTGGTGATGTTTGACATGGAATGTCGTTGATATAACAGTTGAGATAGGGACTTAGGGCCTCATTCTGACCCTGGCGGTCTATGACCGCCAGGGTGGAGGCCGGCTGAAGCACCACCAACAGGCTGGCGGTGCTTCAGTTAGTATTCCGACCGCGGCTTTGAAGCCGCGGTCGCCCAGCCGGGTCCGGCGGTTTTCTGCCGGATTTTCCCCGGCTGGGGGAATCCTCCATGGCGGCATTGCTTGTAAAATCGTTGTAAACGCATTCATGGTAAAGGCATTAGTGATTCGAACGAGGTCGTTGTTCCGACCTCGTTGTTGAGCCACGGGTGGTTTAGGCACCCGTGGTTCTGACATATAACCGTTGTGTGGTGGTCGTTGCTGTGAGGCATGTAGTTGTGCTTGTGTGTGAGTGCGTTTGTGTAGCTGAGTGTGTAGTTGTGTTGGTTGTTTTGGTTGTGCTGTGTGTGGGTGCAGTGTCAATGGTGTGTGTATGCTGTGTCATGGATGTATGTCAACGTGTGTTTCCGGCATTTACAGGTTGTGTTGTGTCAGAATGGCAATGGGTTATCGTGTGAATGTGGTGTGTTGTGTGTAGTGCGAGGGTACACACATGGCCAAGGTGGGGTGTGCGTGTGTCACTTACATCTATTTCATAGCCCCTGCCATTGGACAAAAAGTCTATTGGGTCCCACCTCTGTTTCCCTCCGTCAGCAATCCGTTGCCAGTCAATCTGCTTGCCGAGCTGTAACATCTAAATACGGCGGGGAGAAGATCATTGACTTGACAGTCTTCTTGGGTCCACGGCCAAAGTGGCTTGGCAGTGTAGTCACCAAGATCTAAATCAGGCACTCAGGGCCTCATTCCAAGTTTGGCTGGCGGCGGGCGCCGCCAGCCAAACGGGAACCGCCAAATGCCCGCTCCGCGGTCAGAAGACCGCGGATGCCATTCTGGCTTTCCCGCTGGGCCGGCGGGCGACCGCCAAAAGAGCGCCCGCCGGCCCAGCGGGAAAGGCCCTGCAACGAGGAAGCCGGCTCCGAATGGAGCCGGCGGAGTTGCAGGGGTGCGACGGGTGCAGTTGCACCCGTCGCGATTTTCACTGTCTGCTAAGCCAGAAACAGGATGGCGGGAACGGGTGTCGTGGGGCCCCTGGGGGCCCCTGCACTGCCCATGCCATTGGCATGGGCAGTGCAGGGGCCCACTAACAGGGCCCCACACAGATTTTCACTGTCTGCTTAGCAGACTGTGAAAATCGCGACGGGTGCAACTGCACCCGTCGCACCCCTGCAACTCCGCCGGCTCCATTCGGAGCCGGCTTCCTCGTTGCAGGGCCTTTCCCGCTGGGCCGGCGGGCGCTCTTTTGGCGGTCGCCCAGCGGGAAAGCCAGAATGGCATCCGCGGTCTTCTGACCGCGGAGCGGCCATTTGGTGGTTCCCGTTTGGCTGGCGGCACCCGCCGCCAGCCAAACTTGGAATGAGGCCCTGAGTGCCTGATTTAGATCTTGGTGACTACACTGCCAAGCCGCTTTGGCCGTGGACCCAAGAAGACTGTCAAGTCAACGATCTTCCCCCCGCCGTATTTAGATGTTACAGCTCGGCAAGCAGATTGACTGGCAATGGATTTCTGACGGAGGGAAACAGTGGTGGAACCCAATAGACTTTTTGTCCAATGGCAGGGGCTATGAAATAGATGTAAGTGACACACGCACACCCCACCTTGGCCATGTGTGTACCCTCGCACTACACACAACACACCACATTCACACGATAACCCATTGCAATTCTGACACAACACAACCTGTAAATGCCGGAAACACACGTTGACATACATCCATGACACAGCATACACACACCATTGACACTGCACCCACACACAGCACAACCAAAACAACCAGCACAACTACACACTCAGCTACACAAACACACTCACACACAAGCACAACTACATGCCTCACAGCGACGACCACCACACAACGGTTATATGTCAGAACCACGGGTGCCTAAACCATCCGTGGCTCAACAACGAGGTCGGAACAACGACCTCGTTTGAATCACTAATGCCTTTACCATGAATGCGTTTACAACGATTTTACCATTGTAAACGCATTCCTGGTAAAGGCATTACCAATCAGCATGCACGACCCAGCATGCTTCCACCCCAGCCCCCCACCCCACCCCTTAAACCTAAACCCTGACCCCCCTAAACTCAAATCAGCCCCAGCCCCCCACCCCAACCCAAAAACTAAAAATACCCCGAGTCCCCACCCCGCCCGAAAACCTAAACCCTGCCCCCCAAACCCTAATCACCCCCACCCCCAAACAGCCCCAGTCCCAGCCCAACTTACCTCCTCCTTCACCGCGTCCACTCCGACTCCCTTCTGTACCTTAACCACGCATGTACGTTTTTCAGACATGAATGGTTAAGGTACCGAAACCAGGGAGTCGTGGAAAACTAAAGCGTTGTTTCGCTTTTGTTTTTCACAACCTCGTGGTTCCGGACTCGTTCTTCCGGGTGTTTTCCCCACACAACAACTAGACTCACCTGAATGTTGCACACAGCAACACAAAATACACTACAACATTGGTCTCACATGCAAGTGACACACATATAGACACAACCACACCACCCACTCTTGCTTCCTCCACCTCAACCAGCCAATCCTCACACACACACACAATCTTATGCTAATTCACATACATACAAAACAGATAACACAAACCTACCTGTAAGGTCCTCTTACAATGTGCACACATGGACACCATTGTGCAGTGTGAGTGTACCATCACTGTGGTCTCAGCATTCATTTTGCTAACACTGATGACACCACAATGACAGTTGTGTATTTTTTGCAATGTGCATTTTGTGCAAGTGTGTCCCCAGCCATGTGTGACACCATATATGCACATCACAGTAATTAAACAAATTACTATGACATTTCTATATCTGCAGTGGTCCCGACCCCACGTCTAGTGCCCACCCAACATACCCTAGCAATGCGGCGTCCCTACCTTTGACTCCAGTGACGGGGGTTGTGTTTTCTCCATGGGACGTAGCAGCAGTGACAGCAGGTGTTGTCCAGCCGTGTCCAGTCGAAGACAGGGGTAGACAGTGGAAAAAAGATGACTTTTCACCCATTTCTCCCTTTCCCCCTGAATCCACTAACTCGGACATGAAAGTTGGACCACCACTTTTTCCTTAGAGGTAAGGCACATCCACATCTGCACGGGGGTAAGGGTGTGTGGGTTCCCTCCAGCATCGCCTTTTCTGTTTCCCGCTGCCAACGTGGGTGGTATTTCTTAGCAGAGATGGTGGTTATAATGCAGACTAAAGCATCTTTGGGACCACCAACATCTAAATACGGTGGGTGGACAGTCATGTCGGTGTATGGGTTTCCAGTCAAAGAGTTGACTGTGGGAATGTTACCACCAACTTCTAAATCAGACCCTTTATCTTTGTGTGAATGTGAGGCAATTGGTATAGAGGGTCTCAATGCACAGGGTGAACCTATAATAATTTGGATGATACCCCACAGGCTGAAATGTTTTATAGTCTTGTGTGATTGGATACTGTCAGTTCTTTAGTGAGGCAGACAACGGTAATTGGATTGTATTTGTTATATGTGTTTAATGCTTAGGAGAGTGCGTGCGTGCAAATTGTAAAGGAGAGTGAACCACTGCAATGAGCAAGATTGATGTCACAAGGTGCCGCATTGGTATCAGTGGTTTGGTGTTGTACTACACTAGTATTGGTTGTGGACATCACAAGGGGTTGCACAGTGATTGGTTGTTGCTGCTAAATGGGAAATTGCGGATAAAGAGTAATTTCCTGGTCCAGATCAAAATCCGGCTTGCAATTATTGACATTGGTTGAATTATGAATTGTTTTAAGGTCATACAAGGTTTGTTTAGAGAAGAGGTGTCCATACCTCATACAGAGGGAGAAGAGACAACTCCTGAAGATACCCCAGGTCATTATATGGCAATAAATGTAGGGCTGCATACATGTATTCGGCTTAATCAATGGCACAATATCACAGAAGAAGAAAGTTCCCATGTAATGGCACATTTAATTTGTGAATTATTGAAAACTAAAAGAGGATGTTGTTTGAGATGAATTTACCTTCTAGACCGGCACAGCATGAGGTGCTTAATGCCTGGGATTGTGTTGCTCATGCTAGAGAGAGAAAGAGAAATACCAGGGAAGGGCTTGAAGAGCAGTGCACACCTGTGCAGAAGCTAGATGGGATGCTGAACAAAAAAGATGGAGAACTGATATAATAGAGGGAGTCAGGTTTTATCCAGCCTTGGTGAGCGAAGCATCCGAGGAAGAGAAGGAAAATAATAGAGGTATGAAACAAAAGGAAGGAAAGCATAAGGAATCAGATAATATTAGTGAGGTGACAGTAACTCTGGAGACAATCTTTTAGATGTGCTATTGTCAGAATGTCCACCCCGCACAATTAAACTCAAGAGTAGGTTGGAAATAACACATGTAGTGGTGGAAATGTTGGATTAGCTACTACTCCGGTAAAAATGACTTCTGGTCCAGTAGGGATTACTCCAGCAAATGCATATTAAGAACCAAGGGGAGAATGTTCAGAAATTCCTGAATACCCTGCTATCCCAAATACTGCTGAGGATATTACTGTCCCAGTTACTAGGGGTCCTGTGGTCCCCAAGTATATGCCTGGTTTTCTGGGAAAAACAACTTATAATTTGGCTGTCAGGTAGATCTGTTAGGGAGCCACCTTTAAATTCTAGTCGTGATGCCAATTGATCAAAGGTGTTAAACCCATTTGAATCACAGTGAAACCAAATGTTGAATACCCCAGAACACCTCAATACAATTTGACACCTGACATATTTGCTAGGGTTACTCCAGTAATCCAGTAATCAAATCCATGATTCAACAGGGAATTTTGAAGAAAACTATGGGAAGTCCTTTCAATTCACCCATTATGGCCTTACAGAAGCCGAAAGGGAAGTACCACATTATGCAGTGCTTGAGAAAGGTGAAAAACATAGTTGTTCCTTGTACCGTGGTACCAAACCCAGCTATGATTTTGTTTTAGATTCCATGTGAGGCAGAGTGGTGTACAGTCATTGATTTGTGCAAGGCTTTCTTTTCAATACTGTCAGTTCCTCATTGCAAGGTTCATGCTAATTATCTCATCCAGTTCTAATTTAATTTTGACACAACCACCACAGTCTCTCTCTCCGGTGACTGAATTGTTTGCTGACTCACCTCAGTGCTCCTGCTTTCTCTTGAAGGAGTATCAGCATTTAAAGCCTTCACCCACTCATCTATTTCCTTAGTACTTAAACTGTGTATCTCTACAGGGACTTTAGACATATTTCAATCTCTGCACTGAGATCCCCTCCATTTTCAACCAGTTTCTTAGGAAGAATCTGGAGTTCCCTGGTTATACTTTGTTACTCTGTTCTAATTCAATATATCAATGACCTACTTGTGACGCCGAACACTCAAAAAGCCTGTAAGCAAGTTACTATTACATTGCTGAACCACCTGGCTAAGAATGAACATTATGTATCCCCAGGGAAGTTTCAATATTGCCAGAAGAAGGTTCAGCATCTCGAACATCACATTGAAAATGGTGCTAGCAAAGTGTAACAAAAGAGAATTTCACCAATATGTGAAAATGATTCCGCCAACTACTCAGAGAGACGCCCGGATGTTTTTGTGAATGTTGGCCCGCTGTCACCAAAAGAATGTGACTGTCAAACTCTATGCTGTTGCTATGGAGTTGGCTGTAGGTGCTGAATCGGCACAAGTATCAGCACAAGTTCACCCACTCCACTGTTATGCTTTTGAGTGCCTTGCTTGGGCACAGAGGTTTCATCTAATCCTTGGGCTTTCTCGGCTGACGCAGCCCAGGTGGTTAATTTATTCCCACAGTCTAACAGGGGTCTTTCCCTTCTGCAAGGGTGAGCAGAAAAGGCCCATGGAGGGTGTTAATATTTCAGCTCCATCCAGAGGGCCCAGTAGGTATAAAAAGGGCATATGTAGTTTGCATCTTCCCCCTGAAACAACTTCTTTGGTGGTGATATTGGTGGGGGTTCCCTAGTTGAAATCAGGGGTGATTGAGACCACACAGGAGATTTTGCAAAAAGGTAGGTTCTGGTGTGCTAATGCAATGGGTGCAGGGGCAAGGGTGTCTTCCCACATTATTATAACAAGGAGGGTAAACTGGATGGGCCCCACAGAAAAGTGGGTGGAGTGGGATTGTGTAGTCTTGAATTTTGATCAGGTAGAAGCAGCAGGAGCCTTGTTGAATGGTACAGCTTATATTCAGGAGAAGGGCTTAGGACGCTCCCCCTAGCTGATTTCTATCCACCCATATATCCAGAGAGACAGTAGGGTCTTGGCTCTATTGGGCTAACTGAAAAGCATAGATCATCACAGGTTTGTGCCCCTTCTGTTGTTTTGTCTAACCAATTTTTGCCACTCAGCTACTTGGACTCGAATGATTGGCTGTCTGGTCTAGAGCCCGAAAAGACCCAGTCTTGGCAAGGTGTGGAGAGAGTTTCTTGTAAGAAGCCCCGTAGACTTTGTGATAACCAGATGCCCGTTAATGATAAAGTTTTAAATATGCTTAACTGGAACATTCCAGGGGTAGGGGGTAAACAGGAGGATCATAGGTGGATCAGTGTGTTGTGGGACCAGCACATTATTGGATTACAAGAAATCTGGGATGTGAATTCCACATTTCATTTTGATGTGTTCACCTCTTTTGCTGAAGCAGCACGACCTCCGTGGTTGGTAGAGCTAAAGGGGGGGGGGTCTCCTATCATTAAACTCCCTAAAGCTTCCCTGTACTCCACAACATTTGGCATCTGGGTCAGTCAACCTCCTGGCGGTGCTGTCGTTTTTTGGTAATGCTCCAGATATCCTTTTTTAATTTTTTTATAAATCTGTTGAGAGGGTTACCCCCTCGGACCACCTAGAACGTAATCACCTATTTTTAGATTCTTTTAGGGAAAAGTGGAGTTCACCACATTGGATTTTGCATGCAGGGGATTTTAACCTGCAGCTCTGTGGTGGTGGGTGTAAGGTGTATGATGACATGGACATGGCTAGTGATGGAGGAAGGCATATTGAACACTCACTGTAGGGGTTGCTGTTAGGATAAGTTGCTGCAGAATGTAATGTACAAGTTATGGGGGGGGAGGTCTTTAGGGAGCATTCCAACTTTCCCAGGGAGAGGGGCTAATACTATAATCTACTATATCTTTATCGCTTCCTTTATGGGCAGGCTTGTTCTATCATACGATGTCAAATGGAGTCGCTATAGTGACCACAACTCCTTATTTTTATCTCTTAGCGGGGTGTGGGGATGAAAGGAGAACCTACCTTAAGGGCCTTCAAATTCTGACATTATCCCGCAAGACCAAGCCCGCAGGCTGAAGTGGGCTAAGATTGTACTGGAGCAGTTAATAATTAGCCTTTTCTCCACATGTAGTGTCAAGTTATCCATCTGTCTGGTTAAAGACTAGCAGAGTTAGGCCCTTATGAGTTATTTTCTGATGATCTGTCGGCATGTTGCAGCTAGCTTTGGAGGGCCAGCCGGCAGATCTTTGAAGAAGGAGGAAAGATGGTTTGATCTGAAATGTTCTTCAGCACACAGATTGCTGCTAGAAGCCCTGAAACACATTAACCGAGATAGAAATGTTTTTGCCCAGAGAATGAAAACATATAAGCTCACCTTGGCAGCCCATGAAAAGGAAATTAAAGAAAGCGCTTGGTCTGAGTTTTTGGAAGTGGATGGTTTAAAAAAACATCACCCGCTTCTGGGAAGTACTAAATCAACCTTACTTTTCAAGGATACCCAACTCCTCCACTGACTGTATTATCCCTGTGGAGACCTGGGTCACCAACTTCAAGGGCATGTACAAATCTCCAATAGCAGTTCAAATTAGCCAACTTGAGACAAGGAGAAAGGCTATGCGGATTTACTCATTTTGGGGGGAGGAAGTTCATCTGACAAGCTCCTGGCTCAAATGGGGTCCCGGCAGACTTCTTAAGATTTAGCAAAATGTGGGCAAAAATGTTAAATCATGTTTTTCATGTAGTTAAGCGTGGATTCCCCCTTATCCTGGTTTCAGGCTATTATTCTGCCGGTATTCAAGAAGGGGGCTAGGAATGATCCAAGTTGCTACAGGCCTATCTTCCTCATTGACTTGATGTTAAAGATGCTTGGAAGAGTAGTGTTAGAGAGACTTTCTGACTGGGCTGAGCAACATAATATAATTTCGAACCTACAGAATGGATGCAGGGAAGGAAGAGGCTCAATCGACCAATGTCTTAATCTTCACCTTCTTATAGAAAAATACCCAGAAGTGAAGGGTGGGAACCTGCACCTTGCTTTTCTGGACCTAACGGCAGCATTCAATATAGTGAATAGGTCCAGATTGTGGGTCCCTCATGATTACTATGGAGGGGGAGCATTGCCTAGTTAATTTTCTCCATGATTCACACCTGGATTTCAATGCAGCGGTAAGATATAAGTCTTTCGTTAACATTTAGTGTTCAGCAGAGAGTGAAGCAAGGTTGTATCTTGGCCCCCCTTTTTATTTATGCTCTATATTATTAATTTGGGCCTCGCTTTGAGCACTACGTGTAGAGATGTCCCCCTGGTGGGCACCCAGGTCATCCTTGTGCTCTTGTTTGCAGTCACCTCTGTCCTGCTGCCCAGCACTGCTGTCGGGCTGCAACACTTACCCAAGGGTTTTATAGAGTTCTTGGAAACACTGGATCAGAGCACTAATATTACTAAGATCCACACAATGGTCCTAGGTTCAGGTCACAGAGACCGAATTTATTTTTTCTGTGGGGTACCAATGAGACTGTGAGAGTCCCGAGTTTTTCGTACTTGGGCATCTTGTTTGACGATAATGGGTCATGGGTTCCTGTGCGGAAAGCAAAAGGACTTACACTGACCAGAGCTGTAGGGGCATTCCAACTGCCTGATAATGGCAGTGAGATCTGGGTATACAAGGACTACAGAGCATTATAAACTGTTGAAAAAAATATTTTGTGCCGGCTTTTGTCAGTACCCCACTCAGTTGCCACTTACATAGTGCACGAGGAATTAGGGAAGGGTGTCTTTCTGATCAGCTAGCTATATCTACTTTAGCTCTCTAGTTTGTCCCTGGAGAAGGCGAGTAGCCTTAGTTGGTTTAAACATATAAAAAGTATTTCTCAGAAACTGGGATGCCCAGAGATGTTTGACTGTCCAAATTAACTCGCCAAAAAGGATCTGATCTGGACACGAAGGCTCTTCACACTTGTGGCAAAGATGGAGTGTGAAGCCAGAGAGCTAATTAAACTCTCTGTGTGGTCTTACAATCTGCTTAAAACTGGTTTTACAACTGAACCTTATTTAGGTGTGGTCAGGAAACCTTACCATAGATTTCTCCAGACCCGGTTTAGGATAAACCTCTTGCATTGGCTGATAGCCAGACCCCAGGGTTTTTTTAATCTGGCGGAGGTGGGCCAATGCTCGTGCAACAACCATGAGCACCAAGATACTTTTCATTTTGTGTTGTTGTGCAGGCTGAGGCTTTGGGCCTTGTTGAACAGGTGAATGAGACACTAAAACCCAGGCTGGCAAAAGTGTGTGCTGTGACATCTTCGAAATGGCCTGATGCTTTGCCTGTTGTGTTGATGAGCCTTCACAGTGTACCTGATCGGAATACAGTACTGTCACCCTGTGAGATCATCATAGACCAAACTATGAGATTGTCAGCTATACCTGAGAATGCACTTGGGAACATTACAGATGGTATAGTCCTTGACTATTGTAAAGGACTAGTTGACGTGATGCGTACTGTCTCTCATTTGGTTGCAGCCACCACAGTCCTTCCACATCAGGAACATTTCCATTACCACGGTCCCGGCGACCCGGTCTTGGTGAAGAAACATGTAAGGAAGACGTGTTTGGAGCCTTGTTGGCATGGGCTTTATAAAGTCATATTGGTAACCAAAACAGCGGTTAATTGTGGAATTCTTCATAACTGGATCCATGCTTCCCATATTTGCTGATTTGAGTGTCCCCTAGTTGTGACACTACATGTTCCAGAAGTACTTGTGGTGACAGAGAGACAACAGAAGCAGGGTTGACACGCTGTCAGGAAGCAAACAGAGCCTGAAACAGCACATGTTCAGTCTGAGGGGGGTCTGAAGTTTTCTATAATTGAATCTAAAACAGAAGAGTCTTGTCCTATAGTGCCAAATGAGTTGACTTTAGATTGAAACCTTGACAAAGGACCTAGTGCTATAAGGAAACTCTGGAGTTCATTGTCCCAGAAGACAACAAAGAGGAAAATTGAATCTGCCTAGACAGCATGTGCGTCAGATGATTCTTAAGGATCCTGAGAAATCTGATCAAAGTGAAAGTGAGAATGAAGGATTGTTATTGACGAGATCAAAGAGAACTAGAGTGCCCTGTTGGAGATACTCTTCACCTGAATGGACGTAATTTGCTGTAGATGACCGACAGAGAGCATTTTAGGAGTTTTGGAATAATAGTGAAGATCCAACTGAACCTCCTTGAACTGAACATCATGTTTGAATACTATTTTGAAATTCCTGTGGTGTTGGATATATTGAGACTTTCAATTTTGGATGTGATTATTAGTGAATTTGAACTGTGCATGTTTTAGAGACGTTGCATTGACTTTGTTAGAGAATTAAGAAAAGTACTGAGGCCTGAGGCATAGGTGAAGGAGCCCAAGGTTGTCCTTTAGAATAACACAGAGTAGAGTTAAGGAAGTCTCACTAAGGCTTTACAAATATATCTGTTGTTTTACCGCTTTGCACTGGTGGAATTGAAAGAGAATAATCTGCTGTGTTCCACCATAATTATC
Organism: Pleurodeles waltl; assembly: GCF_031143425.1. Taxonomy (NCBI): domain Eukaryota; kingdom Metazoa; phylum Chordata; class Amphibia; order Caudata; family Salamandridae; genus Pleurodeles; species Pleurodeles waltl. The sequence continues at coordinate 154,648,261 of NC_090439.1, forward strand.
TGATTTTAGAGAAATCATGGAAGTTAACCAGACCTGTTGATACAGGTACATATTCTATGCAATATTGCTTGTTTCCCTTGTAGTGTTTATTATTTTATTGATAGGAGCAGTTTCTACTACCCCTTCTGCGACAAATTAGATATTTTCTAGTGCTCCCCTGCAAACACTGAGTCCTACTGACAGTGGCTTGTATAGATTACATGATAAGGCTTTACACATAGTTGATTCTATAGGAGATAATTCTGCAAATGTATATTTCAGATTTTTTATGAATACACTGATACTATGGATGCAAAGGATTGCTTCCATTTAAGAGGGCATCACTTACCACAACATTCTTCTGAAATATGGTGTTTTCTGTAGTCTTGTTGAAAGGGTAGTTTGCAATATTATATTTCAAATTCTGATCTAGTTCTTTCAGAACTTCCCATGTTTAAACACCTGAATAAAAATCCTTACTTTAAAGGTGCAGAAATAGCAGGAAAGTATTTTGTATCTGTCAAGCCATTAGACACTGTATATGCGCACAGAAACTATTTGACCTGTTCGATGCCGATATGGAGAAAACATTTTTTAATTTAGTGGAGGATAGAAGGAGTGATTCAGGGCCAGATTTAAGGAAACGTGGAGCATCGTGGTGCTGCGCCAAAATTGGCAGCACCGCGCGGCATCACTTTAGAAATGCAGGGATGCGCCGTATTTAAGCTAATACGGCGCATTCCTGCGTTTTCCCCTGTGTTGGCGCAAAATTTTGCTGCCAGCACCAATGCAGGCATTCTTGATCCATCGTGTAAGGATGTCTGCGTTGAGGGGTTTGATTGTTTATGTGCGGGAAGTTGTTCCTTCCTGCACATAAACAATCACTAATGGCGCTTTGGCACTTCTGTGTGTGCTGCACAATGCAGCCATGGGAACAGTCCAACCCGAACTGCCAGGACCTTAAACAAGCACTCCCCAGGCAAAAATAAAGATTTGGAAAAATATATTCAGAACATTTCTGGGTTGACTAAGGATTTGTAGGATGGTGTCAGGGAGGCTATAAGAGATTGATTTGTTGCTGCAGGCAAATGGTTTTGAAAGCTAGGAATTGACGGTTGTGTTTTGAAGCTGTGTATGGTTCTTGAAATATTTGCAATAATTCTGACTGTGGGGTACAAAATCTGTCAGAGGGTAAAGGGTGAGCAGGCAAAGGGAGAAAGAGGGTAGATATTGAGCTGGAGGCAAATCAATGTGAATATTATGATGAGATGAAGTGTCTGATGAAAATGACAATCTCTTTAGAGTGATTTAATGTGATTGTGATGACTTAGGTCATCATCAGAGGGGAGATTGAGAACTTGTAACTTTGGCTGTGCAATTATGCGCTGTAGGAGTGACACAAAATTAAAATAAAGTGGAGCATCCAATGTATTGTCGAAGGTGCCTTCACAGTACAAGATTAATTATTCATATATATGTGTGTTCAAATTGTGATTTTAACTTGCTGGATTGTAATATGTATACCTATTTATATTCATATATTTCAAATTAGATATTATGATGAACCTACACATAATTATGTTTATTCAAAAGGTTTCAAGAAATTAAATGAAAATGTACACAAAGAGATGTATTTTGAATGTTAATTGAAGTATTATACTAAGTTACTCTGACAAAAGGCCTGAAATATTGTTGTGTGTCTAACCTTCCACATGGAGCATGCTCACATTGTAACATTCTTTATTTGCAGGTGCACCCATTTGAGTCTACAGTTAATGAAAGGAATATTGTGTATTTGAGGTAGTAGGATATGGAAGGATGTTTTGGCAAGGACAAAGGCAGTGCTAATGAGCTGAGAAGAAATACTTTTATTTGTGGGCCAGGCTCCTAGAGGGTCCCAAGGTCGCCCTGATGTTTGACTCCTGGGATGAGCACTTGAAGGGAGTTGCCTATTCCAATTTTGCACAGAAGATAGAAAACTACTGGTGTTGATGGCATGGATTCTCAAAGGTTCTGTAAGGTCTAAATTATGATTCATTTAGCTAGATGAGAGCAGACCGCTTTACCCTTTGGTGAGGGCAGATTCTTCTGGGACTTAGCGAAGTATGGAGCTCTCTTTTCCTAATATGATTGAGCGGCTTTATGCTACATACACCTCTCTATCAGAGCTTCTACTGAGGTTTCTGTTGTGTTGATACTTTCCCATCATTTTCATTATTCCTTTTTTGGGGGAGATTATTAGATATTCCCCTATAGCGTGGCTAGGATTTTTAAAATATTTTTTTTTTCAAATGATTAGGCAAAAAGACCCCATCTTGTAGACTGACTACCAAATCCTATATCTCATCTTCTGTTTTGCTGTAACCAAGAATCGCATAAGTCGTATGCTTGTACGATTTAATTTAATTCAACGCTTTACTTCACCTTTGATGATTCTGTACTTATATAGCATGTTTCTCAGACTCATTTACATAAGTTTGGCCATGAATTTGTAATAAGCCTTTGAACTTTAATCTCTAACTCTGAGAGTTAACTTTTAACCAAATTGGTTATACTATTTAGTAATCTGAAGTGTTGATTTTAAATCCCATTACCTCTCAGAACTCCTAAAAAATTCCATCAAGAGAAGAAAAACAAGAAATGGGTCCCGAGCATCACTAGTGTTGAGAGCCTAATGTGAAGTTTGTCCCATTCCAGCAAGGCAATCCATGAATACTTGAAGACGAAAAGATATATGAGGCTTCCCGCCACTGACTGGAACTGAGGAAAAGTTGCTTTATGCAGTACTTTGTGAGATCTGCAACTATGCAGTCCTATTGTGAACCATAACCATCCCATACTACGTCCTAGTCCCAGTCATAACAATATGAGGAGGGTCCCACCTACAAAGCAGGAATTCAGGGAAGCTGAGATTGACTCCCATCCCCGCTTCACCAATGGTTGCCATAAATAGGGTGGCCTACCCAGAGACATTTTAAGGCAGTGGCAAAGCGGGCTCTGACCCAAGGCCCCAGCCTTTCAGGGTTACCCCAATAAAGCCAGTTTTTTTCTACAGACTTGTCCTGATGGCCTTTAAGATTTCATACACAGATTATTTTAAATACAATTTTCCTTTACTTTTTTTTAAATGTGGGTGATGTTTGAGTGTATTACAGACATTTTGCAGAGAAATGTGTCTGTATTTCATGTATCATACATAAAAAAAGTTTCTTTTCAGGACTTCACATACAGGAAATGGGAGGGTGTCACAGAAATTATTTGTAGCTATACTAGTGAGCTGTAGCTATGTTGAAGTATTGGAAACACATGTGACTATCCCTGAATATTAGATGTAAACACATTTGGAATTTGGAGAGTGTCGGTGCACTGCCACTGACCTGGCCAAAGAAGGCTTGAAAGAGCTGAAAGTGGATCATGACCTCAAAGCTGTTCCAAAAGGAGCACCCAAAATACATTTGGCCCAGGGCCTCAACATCCTTAAGATGTCCCTGGGCTTACCCATCATGCTTCTGTTTGTCTTGTCTCTCTGAGACAGGTCTCTAGAACAAGTTCACCACCTCTGTCCATGTGGTTTGTTCACATGTTGTACTTGAAAACTTCCATGGATATTTTGAAGAGCTGTGGTAGGGAGAGGTGAACTGCATCAATGTCTGAATTTGAATCATGGTATGGTGTATATTATTGTTTTACGCCTGAAGCGTAACAGTCAGATCATTTCTCTGTGAAAAGAGGCATTGCATTCTCCCTTCATGACGTGGCTTTTTTTGCGATTTTAGCACATATTGATGTAGACCAATGTCACATGGCTGCTGCTGTGGGAGAAGGTATGATGAAGAGGAACCGAAGGCAGTTAAGTTTATGTTCATGGTCTGCAGATCATTTCAGCATAAGGGGCTCTTTTTCAGAGGAGGAGTTTGGTGATCCTGAGACAGACGCTACAACAAAAAAAGCATTGGCAATGCAAGAGTTATTGGCGTTGGCAATGTCTAGCAATATTACATAGCAGCCCAGCTGGGCGGTAAATGAACTTCAGCAGGCTTGGCAGCTACTAGATACTTTGAATTCAGACCTGCCATTCTTGCTTGCTTGTTACCTAACCCTCAGCAAAATGTATGGTAACAAACTTCAAGAGTTTACATGTTGAAACTGTTCTTGTATGAAGTGATCTGGTCCAGTTCTCATTACATAAAGATGCAGCTATTTAAAATAAAATGTGAAGCACCTGCTTTTGCTGGTATTCTCCTCTCAGCTGGTGCCCATGTCTCCAGAGCCCAACTAGATGAGTTAACAGTGCAATGTATTCATGCTTCATACATTGATGTTTTAGAGATGTGACAGCTAATCCCACATTGCTACGATAATGACATTTGTGAATACATCTTTTCACTTTCTTCTAAGCTTCAGAGAAAAGTGTAAGGTTCCAGATATAGGAACCTATCCAGTTGCCCACAAAAATGTGCGCATATTAAAAGTGTAAATGGAAAATGGTTAGCATGCATAGACAATTTGTTGAGTAAAACCTCTTGAGCAAAGCACATCTGATAACTGTTAGAAATGGGGTCCCTAGTTGGCAGTGGTTTAGGAGGTAGAGAGCCACACAGCTAAGGTAACCCCTGTTCACCCCCATGGTAGCTTGGCATGAGCAGTCAGGCTTATCTCAGAGGCAATGTGTAAAGTATTTCTACACACACACACAGTAGCACAGTGAAAACACCACAAAACTACTTCAGACCAGTTTAGAAAACTAGGCAATATTTATCTGAGTAAACAAAAGTCTAACATACACAAGTAAAAATTCAAATTTTTTAAGTTTAAATCTCAGTAACGTGCTTAAAAACACAAATGCTCTAACTGGATGAAGGAGTCGTTCCCAACAGTCCAGTGCTACTTTCAAGTGAGTGCGGGTTGGTCACAAAGTTGCACGGACTCCAGACACAGTACCTTTGAAAACGATGAGGAAGCAAAGACGGGGTCAGGGAGAGTGGAGGAGGTGAGGCGTTGCTGGAGCCGGTGCGGCATTCGTTCTTTACTGTGAGGCAGGGGAGTTGGGACGTTGGTTCCTTACAGTTGCAGGGGATGTGCTGAGGCATTGGTGACAATGCATCTCTTCCTTAATCCAACAGGTCAAGACGTGAGGCATTGAATCATAGTGTTGCGATCACACCTCGGGGCCACATGTGTTGTGGCAGAGTAGGGTGTCCCGGACATCGGGAACATGGCACTCAGGACTTAAGCTGTGGCAGGACTTTGGAGGCGCTCCAGCAGCGTCAAGCCCACGGTATCTTTTGCGGTCGTTGCACCCAACGGGGACCACAGCTCGGTGCAGGCAGTGGCACGGAGCCAGATAACGGTGGTGGTTCTGAAGTCTCTCTGGAGTAAGTGTACTAGGGGGTAGATTTAAGAGCTCCTACCGCCTCCTTGGGCCACATTAACATCATTTGTTATGCTAATGTGGCCCAACAAGGCCAAAATCACTGCGCCAAAATCACAAAGTGGCACAATGCATGCATTGCGTCACTTTGCAACCCTTTGCGTTACTTTATGCCAGTGCAAGACTTAATGTATGTAAAGGGGGTGTTCCCCCGTTAGGGGGTGCAAAAAAATTGTGCAAATAAATCTTAGAGATTTATTTGCATCATTTTTTTGGCACTTTTAAAGCTTGCTCAGAGCAAGCGTTAAAAGGAGGCACACCATTGTTCACAATGGGCCTCAATGGGCTTTGCAGGATTAGCATCAAAAGTTTTGATGATAATCCTGCAAAACTCCAAACTAGCATCAAATGTTCTTACGCTAGTTCCCTAATTACCGCCATGGTGTACTGTATCTTAGATACAGCACACACATGGCGTTAAGGGGTGCAAAAAAAAGCGGCGCTGCACAGGGTGCAGTGCACTTTTCTTATATCAGGCCCTTGGTTTCTTTTTGGTTACACCAGAACTCACTCCTAAGGGCCCAGGAACTGGATTTGGCACCACTTGACGAGTCAGGACTCTCAGAAAGAGAGCGCTGATGCTGACAGGTGAAGTCTTTGATGTCCCTGAGACTTCTAACAGGAGGGACGTTCAGCCGAAGTCCTTAAAAAACCTTTAGAAACATGATGTAGAAAGCAAAGTCCAGTCCTTTCCCTCCTAGGACAGAAACAGCAAGCAGCAGGCCAGCACAACAAAGCAACAGGCAGAGTGGTAGTCCCTCCTATGGCATCCTGCTCTTCTTCCTGGAGGAATGTCCTCAGTCCAGAAATGTTCTAAAGTCGTGGTCTCAGATGTCCAATACTTATACTCATATCTGCCTTTGAAGTAGGCAAACTTCAAAGGAAAGTCTTTGTAGTGCACAAGACCCTGCCTTTCCTGCCCTGGCAGTAGGTACACTCAGGGGATTGGAGACTGCTTTGTGTAAGGACAGGCACAGCCCTATTGAGGTGCAAGTGGCAGCTCCTCCCTCCACTCTAGCCCAGGAAGACCCATCAGGACATGCAGGGCACATCTCAGCTTTGTGTGACTGCTTAGAGTGAATTCATAAACGGCTTAATTGTCATCCTGACCCAGATGTGTATTCCACAGACAGGCAGAGGCACAGAATGGTTAAGCAAGAAAATGGTCACTTTCTAAAACTGGCATTTTCAAACTTACAATCTAAAACCCAACTATACCAAAAGATGTATTTTTAAATTGTGAGTTTAGAGACCCCAAACTCCCGATCTCTATCTGCTCCCCATGGGAAATTACACTGGAAAGGTATTTCCAGGCAATCGCTATCTTACCTTATGGGAGAGATAGACCTTGCAATAGTGAAAACAGAATATAGCAGTATTTCGCTATCAGGACATGTAAAACACCACAGTACATGTCCTACCTTTTAAATGCACAGCGCAAGGCCCATGGTGCTGCACTGGGCCTACCTTAGAGCTGACTTACATGTAGTAAAAGGGAAGGTTTGAGCCTGGCAAGCGGGTGTACTTGCCAGGTCAAAATGGCAGTTTACAACTGTCCACACAGACACTGCAGTGGCAGGTCTGAGACATGTTTACAGGGCAACTCATTGGGGTGGCACAATTACTGCTGTAGGCCCACTAGTAGCATTTGATTTGCCAGCCTTGGGCACACATGTTGCCCTATACTATGGACGCACTAGTAAATCAAATATACCAATCATGGATACATTTAGACAGAGAGCACTTGTACTTTAGCACTGGTCAGCAGTGATAAAGTGCCCAGAGTCCTAAAGCCAACAAAAAAGGTAAAACAAAATAGGAGGAAGGGAAAGCATTTGGGATTAACCCTGCTAAAAGGTTAATTTCCAACAATAACATAGTCCATGATTAAGTGAAACATGAAAACAATATTTCCATTTTTTTTAAAACAACAGAGAACTATGAAAAATGTTTGAAATTATGCAGACATAATTTTACTTGAGCGATGGTGTTTCCTCCAGTTCTGTTGCATATTAGATGGACAAGCTTGATAGCTGCTAGCCCGATGACGCACGGATGAGAAATATAAAGAATCCAGTATTGCACAGTACGTTTACATGAAACTCATTTAGGATGTCCAAAATATCCTCTGACTTTGAAGTCAGAGATACAAAAGTAAACAGCACCCTCAGAAAACAGCGTCTTCCATTTGGCCTTGGTCTTTGAATGCCCAACAAATGTGACGAGATAAGAACAAGATGTATTACCCTGTTTACAGAAACAGACCCCAGAGTGAGTGAAAACACAAGGTCTCTTGTGAAGTGGTCTTCCACAAAGCAAAAAGGAGTTCCAACAACAGTTGATAAAATGGGAACAGTGGATGAATAGTAGTTATTGGTCCATTGACAAGTGGGGAGAAAGAATATGAGAGCAATGATAGAGCCAGCAAATCAGGGGCCTATGGGTGGGCTGAAGCCCACAAAGTATGTACAACATGTCTCTTCGAGATAGTGCATGCGCTGTCTAGCTAAAACCTAATAAGGGAAATACCCTGGGAAAGAGGAGCTTTCCTTGTTGATTAAAATCTGCAGTAATATGGGGTCTCAAAGAAGGAGATTTATCCAGTAACTCAACTTCAGGGGCAATCTAGTTCCAACAGAAACTCCAGCTTGGCCTCACTTAACTTTGAGCACTGCAGTTTAGATTACATATAAGTCTCAATCATTGTCGACTGAATTCAATTAACTATTAAAATAGTAGAGGAATGTTTCTATGGTAGCCAAAGAGATTTACTATTTAGACACTGAAAGACAAATGCTTCTCAGAAAGCAATTGTTCATGCTATTCACACGTACCAGATTATTTGGTACAGATTTGGAAGAATTTGTTCATAAGATTTTTAAATAAAACAAACATTGTTCTCCATCTGGAATTATCCAAAGAGGTATAATTTTTCAAAACACAATACTTTGCCATTGAGGAAATAACAATCATCACAAAGTCACAGAGTTAAATACAAAGGGAATCCAAGCTTGAAATTACAGAGGCATCAGTCAAATTCACAGAATCAGAGGCAGTGTTCCTGCCTCATCCCTTAATCTCTATTTGGAAGGAGGATTCAGCTGCTTCTATCAAACTGGGAAGTGCCCATTTCAGACAAACAGGTTTTAAGAGGTATCGTATCATGATATGCCATGGAATTATCATCCTCTCCATGGGAGCCATATCAATGCCATGGCCTCACAATCTGTTGAAATGCCACATTCTGTAGACAGCACTGCAAGATGTATTGAATAAGAATGCCATCACATCAGTCCTCTGGAACTAGAGGAGGCAGGGGATATATTCAAGCAATCCTTACCCAAAGCATCAGGGGGACTATCGCCTAGTGAAATACTTAAGGAATGTGAACATGTGGTTAGACAATTACCCATTTAAGATGGAAACCTAGCACTAAGGGAAGGTGAACTATATTCACTCTTTGTGACATTGCATAATTGATGATGTCAGCACATATTGACGCATGCTTAGTTCATGCTGCTGTCAGAGTGGGAAAAGGGATGTTGAAAGGGAAATGGAGACTGGTAACTATGTGCTCCTTTGCATTTCACATATCAGTTTCTTAGCCAAAATTGCTAAACAGTCAAGGAAGAGGAACCATGTGGAGGACTCCTCTACATCCTGCTCTCCTTCTCCCTCTCGCTACCATCAGAGAGGACAGAGAGATGAATTTTCAGAGGTCTTGGTGGCACCACCTGACATGAAGGAACCACAAATGCATGCAGATTATTCTAGAATAGAAGGTCTTGTTTTGGGAGGACTTTGATGACACTGAGACAGATGAAGCAATACATAAACAAGGCTAATACCCTGGGGAAAGGACTTGTTCTTATTAAGACCGTCATACTACCAGGGTTCCAGCAGCAGATGAAGCCAAGCCTTCAACTTCAGGATTATTAAGACAATTCCAGCAGAAGTCTTTGATAGCAGCAGTGTACAACGAATATATCCCTTAATCATTGTTGACAGACTTCAAGAAACTATTTAAAGCAATGGAGGAGGACTCAGACTGTACAGCTCCTCTGAAAGTCATGGAGGTAGAATTCCTGTACAAGATAACTTTTTTGGAGGCTATGCTGCTTCACTAGTGAACGTACTTGTATAGCATCTGCACTATAAAGAGATTGCATGCAGAGATCTTTCCAAATGTGGTATTTGGCTAAATATATGTTTTCAATATCCTATATTGCAATTTTCTGTGGGATGGCTTTTGGAAGAATTTAGCTGTGTCTGCGTTAACCTTGTTATGGGCTGTAATTAAAGCCTGTTGAGCCCTCAAAGTGAATTAAAGGTGGGCAAGCCTTTAGTTGTTTAACTTTTCAAAAGTATGTCTTTGAATAGATGCAGAGTGAGCAATGAGGGCTGAAGCTCCCAACCAGCGTTGTTCCTGACCCTGTCATGGTGGCCCATTCTAAGCATTGTTGAAATGCCTAGATTCTGCTCTCTGACTTTTGCAAACCCAAGCCACTGGAGTTCAACCTGCAAACCTAAAAGTAAAAAGAACAGATGTTGGATGGAATGCTGACAGTCACCCTAAGTTACATATCTGGGCCTAACTCCATCCTCTTCTTGCCCACCATGCCATTCCAGTTTGGACCCAACCATACACAAATCAGTCTTGACCCTGCTCCCCATGAGGACAGTCCAGCTTGCACTGCCAGGACAGGTTCTCCATGGACCAGAAACAAGCTTTCTGGGACTGGTTTTGGAGTAACACCCCTCATCAGCCAGGCTAGCTTGAATCGGGTGACGTTACAAGCACAGAACCCAGATCTAGGCATACCCTTCCCACTTAGGGCAATAAATGCAAAAAGAACAGATAATGGACGAAATGCTGAACAGTGTCAATCTCCTTGCCCACTAGTCCTGGAGGGGGCTCCTTGCCCACTGGTTCTGGAGGAAGCACCTTGCCTACTGGTTCTGGAGGGGGCACCTTGCCCACTGGTTCTAGAGGAGGCTGATTGCCCTCTGGTTCTGGAGGGGGCTCCTTGTGCTCTGGTTCTGGAGAGGGCTCCTTGCCCTCTGGTGATGGAGGGAGCTCCTTGCCCTCTGGTGATGGAGGGGAGACCTTGCCCACTAGAGATGGAGGGTCTCCTTGGCCTTTGTCTTGGGAGGGGGCTCCTTGGCCTTTGTCTTGGGAGGGGTCTCCTTGGCCTTTGGTTTTGGAGGTGGATCCATGGTTTTGGTGGTGGTGGTGGTGACTGTGCATGTGGTGTGTTGGGTGCATGTCTGCAGGCCTGCTGTTGTGGTGACTGTGGGCAAGGCTGTACAGGTGGCAGTTTCAGGGACTGTTGATGCAGTACATGCAGGTGTGAGTGCAGATGTGACTGTGAGGGAGGAGGAGCAGAGGGAGACAGTGGATGATGGTGTGTGTGCATCTGTGTGTTGGCTGTGTGAGTGCTTGTGGACTGAAGTGTGCTGCCTGTGTTTGTCTGTCTGAGTCTTGTGTGATGTTTGTCTGAATGTGTGCATGGGATGGGTTGGGGGAGAGGAGACTGGGACTGAGAAAAGGTAGTTGGAGGGGGAACGGAAGAGACAAGGACACTGGCTGCTGTCAGTGAAGGAGCCAAAGCCTGAAACGATCTCTGTAGGGCCGCCAAGCCACCATGAATCCAGGAAGGCATTGCTGCATCTGGGATGCCAGCCCCTGGATGGCATTCACTATGGTTGACTGTCCTACAGAGATAGATATCAGGAGGTCAATAGCCTCCTCACTGAGGGCAGCCGGGCTGACTGGGGCAGGGCCTCCAGTGCCTTGGGCGAAGGAGATGCCCACCCTTGTGGGTGAGCGGGCACGGGCAACTCGATGGGGGGCTACTGGGAGGGTGGTGCTGGTACGAGGATGGAGGTAGAACCTGTAGCTGGGGTGGTCCCAGAGGGGTCCACCACACCAGGAAGCTCCCATCGGAGGAGGAATCAGAGTCAGTGGTATCAGCTCCTATCCCCACCATGGTGCTCCCCTCGCCCTCCATCCCACTGGTCCCCTCGGCGTCGGTGGACTCTGCCTCCTGGGTCTCATGGGCTGCAGCTCCCTCACTCGCCGGTGCCCCTGCTCCTTTGCCAGTTGATGCTAATGCACACATGGACAGGTTGAGAAAAAGAGAGGGAGGAGGAATGAAAGGGCGCACAGGGTCTATCACAGCACCAACAGCACAGATGGCAAAAACACATCACTGTCACACACTGAGACTGAGAGTGAGCAGTATGGACCATCCTACCATACCATTGGCTAAGTACCACAGCAGGTAGCAGCCAATCACTGCCATCTGCACACCAACTGGGACCAACTTAGCCCTGTCTGCCATGGAAAGCCAGCTATCTCAATATCAAAAACATGCATTTCATCCAATTAAACTAAGCCTGATCTGCTACCTGCTATCCGTTGTGCAACAGTAATCTCCCTCTTGTGCAGGTACTCTCAGTGCTCCATGTCCTGGCAACTGGCTTTTTCCAGGTGACAGTGGGCTTGGCTGCAGGAATGTCACAGCCAATGTTCTCTATTCTGCCTGCAAGGGTTTTGGCAGCCTTGCTCAAACACATATGGACCTACATCGTATTGCCCCAGGTAGATGATTTACCCACTGTAAAGGCTGGATTCTACGCAATGGGACATGGACCACATGTTATTGGGGCCATTGACGGGACCAATATTCCTTAGTCCCCCCCAGGGCCAATGAACAAGTGTACAGGAATAGGAAGAGTATCCACTCACTCAATGTCCAGATGGTGTGCCTTGCTGACCAATAAATCTCCCACGTCATTGCCAAGTATCCTGGGTCGGTGCATGATGCCTTTGTCCTGAGGAATAGCAGCATCCCATAGCTGATGGCACAACTACAGAGGCACAGAGTGTGGCTTATAGGTGAGTCCCCACCCAATGTATGTCAGTGTATGCAATCAGGAGTCATACCCCATGCCATTGTGCAGGGCTAATGTGTGTCCCTCACTTCTTGCAGGTGATTCTGGCTACCAAAACCTGTCCTGGTTCCTGACCCCAGTGAGGAATCCAAGAACAGGGGCTGAGAGTAGGTACAATGATGCTCTTGGGCGTGCCATGAGGATTGTTGAAAGGACATTCTGTCTCCTGAAGCACCGGTTCAGGTGCCTACATCTGACAGGTGGATCCCTATGCTACTCCCCTGAGAAGGTCTGCAGGGCTGTTGTTGTGTGCTGTATGTTGCACAACTTGGCCCTCAGATCTGTAAAGAGGAGGGGGGTGACAATGCAGCTGTGGCAGTAGTGGACACGGAGGACAGTGAGGAGGAGGAAGGGGAGGAGGATGTGGACAACAGGACACATATGATCCAGCAGTACTTCCAATGACACTCAGGTAAGACTGTTAAACTAAACATTTCTCCATTTCAGTATTGTGTTCTGTGGCTGTAGCATAAAGCCAGTCATTACCTTTGCATCCCACTTGACTGTCACCCATGCCTTCCCTTATTGCAGATGTTGCTGTAGTTACAACAGTGTAATGTTGTCATGTGTACAGACTGCTGAGACACATTTGTAGGATGGATCAACATATTACTGGATATTTACACAGGATCATGCAGTTCATTACAGTACAATACACTGTACATTACCTTCAGATAAATCACTAATACTCAAGTTCTGCCCAAGAGTGTTTATTGAAAATTTGTATACAATGCAAGGTGCAATAAAATGGGGTGATGGTTGAGAATAGTCCAGTGTAGTTGGCCAGTCTGTTTGTAGCACAGGTCCAGTGTCCAAGGGGCCATAGGAAAGGAAGCAATGTCAGTTCGAAGTGGGCAAGGTGACACAGTGGAACACAAGGGGGACATTGAGGAGGGGCTCATTTCCTGGCCGTGGTTTTGGTCTTGGCAACTGTCTCTGGTGTCTGTCTCGGTCGCAGGGACCGTTTGCAGGGTAGTTCACCTTCTGCAGGGGGAGGGGTGCTGGTGTCCTGTGGGTCCTGTGGCAGGGCCTCCTGTCCACTAGCTGCAGCAGATGTGGAGGCATGGACAGAACACTGGCTAGTGGAAGGGGCCCACTGGTGTGCTGTGTAGACACTCATGATGTTGGCCTTGTCACCCAGCACCCGTGCAATGGAGACCATGGTGGTGTTCAGGGCCTGCAATTCTTGTTTGATCTCCTAGTGCTGTTCCCCATGCAGTGCTGGCTCTCCTGCATGATGTTTATCACCTGACCCATCTTGTCCTGGAATTGTTGGTAAGTGCCTCCTGGGCAGTCGGGTCCCTGGTCCTGTCCTCCCCCTAGCACACAGCTGTCCTCTGACCATCCCTGGCCCCCTGTGCCTGTGTCCTCTGAACAGTGTGCCCACTCCCACTGACCCCAGGACCCTCATTGTCTTGCCTGTGAGGTGTGGACTGGGGTCCCTGTACAGGTGGGCACACTACTGATTGACATGTCCTGAGGACATAGGTCTGGGGACATTGGGTGGTTTCTGTAGTGTTGGATTCTGAGGAAGGAGGCTCCGTAGTGAACTTGGTGTGAGCTGGGGTAGCCAACTGACCCCTGATAGGCCAGGGAGTTAATCCAGATCCAGAGCTCCTGAGTTGCTGTCTTCACTGGGGGCATCTTCTGGGGAACTGGGTAGCTGTGGCACCTCCTCGAGCTGATAGGCTGGGGCACCTGTGGGGATGTAAGTGGTGTATTATGCTACATGTCTGTGACATATTCTGCATCACTAGCTTCCCTTATATTATTGCTGTTGCCCTGCCACCTTTGTTTGTGTATGGTGATGGATTGTGGGATTGTTGGTTCTCCATGCTGCACATGAATTGGTGGTGGGTGTACATGCAGGACTGGAAGGGATGTGCATGCAGTGGGCATGGCATGCAGGGCTTGAGATTTCATTTTGGTAATTGTGGTGGTGCACTGTGTGGGACAGAGTGGGGTGATGGGTGTCAGGGTGAGGGATCGTGGTAGCATGCAGGTATGGGGGGTGGTAGGTAGTAAATGTTGACTTCACTGGCTACTCCAAAGAGTCCCTCAGGATGCAGGATTGACAAGACTTGCTCCTCCCATGCTGTCAGCTGTGGATAGGAGGTGGGGGTCCACCCCCAGTCCTCCTGATGGAGAGCTGGTGCCTTGCTGCAATGGAATACACCTTCCTTTGTATGTCATTCCACCTCTTCCTTATGTCATCCCTTGTGTGTGGATGTAGTCCCACAGCGTTCACCGTGTCCATGATTCTTCTCCATAGTTCCATAAACCTGGCCATGGATGTCTGGTGGACCTGTGCTCCAAAGACCTGTGGCTCTACCCTGACTATTTCCTCAACCATGACCCGCAACTCCTCATCTGTGAAATGGGGGAGCCTCTTTGGGGACATGGGTGTTGTGTGGTGTGTGTACATTATGCAGAGGGTGATGTGTGATGTGGTGGGGTGAGTGTCAGATGAACTGGTAGTTGTGATATGGGTGTGCATTTCTCTTTTTGGATTAGTGTTGCAAAGTGTAGCTGTCTTCTCGTGTTAGTAAAGGATTGTGGGTGATGTGGGTGTATGTTTTATAGTGCTGTTGGTGGGTGGGTGTATTTGTGTAAGGTGTGGGTTTTTGTTCTGGCTAATGTTGTCTTGTTTTGTATTTGGCTGGCCATGTTCGCTGTGGCAGTGTTCACCACCAATAGTTTACTGCCATTTAATGTCTGCTGTGGTGATTTGTGGGTCATTATTTGGAGGGCGTAGTATTGGTGGTGTAACGGTATGGGTGCTAGTACTGACAGTTTATCATGTACAGTGGGTCTGGCGGATTTGTGGTTGTGGCTGTTTTCTGTCAGTTTTGTGTGTATGTCTCATAATCTGGCAGACGGATGTCCACCTTCGCGGTGGTATGCTGGCGGCAGTCAGAGCTGCAGTATTCGGTATTTACCACCAAGGTCATAATGAGGGCCCAATCTGGCCAAAATGAAGGATCGTAAGGCTGGTGATAAAACTAATCCAAAATTAAAACCCTCGCTGAGCCTGAACTTAAAACTGGAAACAAAACCACTGGTGGTGTAAATAGTTTGAAAAAAACTGTATCTGATTTGAACAAGATACATCTAGCTAGGACCACAGGAAAAGAAGCAAACACTCAGAAACTGCCAAATGAAATTCTGAAGACATCCATGATTGGCTGCTGTGCCAAAAAAAATAACAATAATAGAATAGAGGACATATCTAACTGGAAAGAAAAAAGAGAGACTTTATTGTACATCCGCAGTTCACGAGTTAGAAGCTAATATTTCAGTTTACATGACAATTTATTTTTCTGTGCGTGTAGAAGAACTGAAAGTTCAATCATCAGGTTCCCTATACTCTATCTTCAAAACTAGAAACCAAAAAACTATTTTTTTATCACAGGCCTGATTTCCAGTCATCAATTGGATCTCAGGAAACCCTCTCTCTGAAGCAGTTACCTTTGAGAGTTTATCAACAGTGTGTCATTCACAGCAGTGGATTCAGAAGCATAAAGCACCACTACTAAGGATACTGCCGAGTCCTCAGACATATCAAATGGTCAAGCAGCCAATGACCAATACCCTTTTGATAGCTCAGAACTTAGCATTGCATCTGTCCTTACTTTCCTACATTTTCCACTGTTATACAGGAGAGAAAGTGTGCCCAGTTAGATATCATAGCAAAGATAGAATCCAAACTAGAAGCAAATTATACAAATTACAGGGTGTAAATAATAGATGTCTGGAACAATGAATGCTTGCTCTGGAGATGCCCAGATAGAATATAAAATAAACAATGCTTTTGTTTCAGAAGGTGATGGGTGTAACTCGGGATAACCGGAAACCTCTAAAAATTGATCCGCCTATATCAAATCAAATTTAGGAGAGTCTGGAGCTCCAGATAACTTCAAGCAAAATTCAAACATGGTTGAGGTTTTTAAGAAATTAATTTTAAAACACAATTACAATTAAAACCACAATGTTCTCGCCATCACTAGAGCTTAAGTTCCTTTTGCTTCAATTAAATAGGTGACTGGACCTGAAGCTTTTTGTGTTTATTTCAAGATTATAGGCTGAGAAGGTTTTGACCAAAGTAATTCAACTGAAGAAAATTAAGATCAATGACAATTTCAGTTTGAAAAATTTTCCATACATGTTAAATGAGACATCTCAATGACGATTGGCTGCCAATGTGCAGATCATTAAACCAGCCAAGCTTAAGGTCTTTTAGGTAGGAAACTTTCATGTGTTCTCAGCAGTAACAGAAACTCAGACATGTCTATCCTCTATGCAGAATCATGCTACTGAATGGTATTGACTCAAGTACCAGATTTGAGGGTGTGAAAAATTCACATAATTTGAAATCGTAGCAAATTGCGCATTAATTATGGAAAATACAACTTTGTCATTTCATGCTATAGTTAGTGCAAAATGCCTCCTCACATCAATTTTTGGTGGGTGTGAGGGTGCATTTAAACAAATGCAAAAACAACAAATGATGTACAGAATGCTAAACAATGCAAACATTTATCCCCAGTCACAGAGATCTAGGTATAATCCATTGTTTTTTTTGCCCACCACGCCACCCAAGTTTGGACCCAGTCATTTGCAAATCAGTCTTGACCCTGTTCCCCAGGGGAACAGTCCGGCCCAGTTTGCCAGGCCTGATCCTCCCTTGACTGGAAACAAGATTAGCCAAGCTAGCTTGAATTCATTGGAGCAGTGAGGACGGGACCCATTTTTGGGCATACCCTTCCCACTTAGGGCAACAAATGAAAAAAGAACAAATGATGGACGGAATACTGAATAATGCAAGCATTTACTCTCAGTCACAGAGATCTGGGTTTAATCCATTGTTAATTTACTCATACTGATTCAATAACGCAACAATGAATTTTACAATTGGGAAAATGAAATATAACTAGAACTATCATAGAGTCTATTTACAAGCGTTTTCTTTCAATATGTAATGAACTTCATTGTTCAATTGTAAAAAAGTATAGAAATGTCTCTCCCCCCTATATAAGTACTCCCTCAGATCTTCCACTAGTATTGAAGTATTACAATCTCACCCTTTATACCTTATTCCCCCCACATGAGACCATTTGTTTGTTTGCAGTATCTTCTGCTACGTGAATTTTTGAGCGTTTGCATCTTTTTATGTAGGCGGCCTTTGGATTATTCTTCTACTTGACCCTTCTATCTTCCTAGGGTCTCTGCTGCATCTCATTGCTCTTAAGAGGTAGTTCTTGCTTATTTCTTTCTGTCTCCTACTTTAAGGAGAAGGGAGCTTTACATCTCCTGTAGTAGTTATTACTTATCTTGAATGAACTAATGTTTTTAGGACGTCAGATCATCTTTATAACCTTTGAGAGTTCTGGTCAGGATTGGAAAGCCTCTCTTTTGTCTATCAGCAGATAAATTAGATCCAAAATTGACACTTTACATGACATTCCCCTTCCCTTTGACCATCAATGTTGATCCTGGAGTAGTTTTTCTGCCTCGAATGCACAATTTCAGTGTTTTCCCATGGCTGAAATATGCAGAGCAGTTATGTGGACTTAATACTTTTGTTTCACGCTACCACTTGCACTGTCAGACTGGAGATGATTTTAATTTTGAGATAGAGATTCTCAATTTAATACTGAATTAACATTGTTCATTCCCATTAAACGCTGCGTGTTGCAATAACTGTGTAGATTGAATTACTGTTGAAAATGGGTGAGCGATCTAAGTGTTGGTATTTTCAAATTGATATGACTGACAAAAGGGAGAGGAATGAGAAACTAATGTTCTGAATACTTATCATTTTCATTACTTTTAGTCCTACTCTTCTTCGTCGCCTGTCATAACTTTCTGCGTGTCTCTCTATCCCATTACTCATCCATTTTAGAGCTTGGGTAATTCTAGAAGGATGCAGGGATAGTCATCTAATTTATTGCACCCTACAGTGGTGCAGAGGAGCAAACAAGAATGGTGCATCTCCACTTCTATGGGTTTCTGTCTTGGACCCACGTTTTGGGGCAGGAATGTTTCCTGCTTGATAAATTGTCTGTGGCATCACACTAGCCTATTGTGGTGCAGAGGCCTAGGCCTGCTCCTGACAGTGAAAGGTCCTGGACGTGCCCTGTGACCTGGAGGTAACACCAAGTATGTCCTCATATTAAGCAATGGATAACTGTCCTCACCCTGGGTACATCATATTAGGCAGTATTGGCAGTATACTGTGTTTTGCGAACCTATAGTGTTACCAGACCTATTTCTCTGTGTCAATTAGGGCATGGTCTTCTGAACTCCTCTTGTGTAAAGTTCTGCTGTTGGGTAAAACACAGAGAACTGAAGCCAGTAGGATCCATTTGGATGCCCCTAGTTTTTCATTGCTCAACATAGACAATGGGGATAGCTTCCCCCATTCAGAGGAAGAGTACTGCCTGCATTGATGTGGCTATACATCCTCCTCACTTCAGACGCAGACGCTGAAGTGGGAAGATGCAACTAGGCTACCTTCAGAAATTCTTTAAGAGTCTTGTTAGCCAAAGGCGTCTGATGGGCACTGCTGTTCGGTAGACAGTAAGAGTGAGAGGTGGGGCTGCAATGTTTGTTGTTCAGTGTGAGGAAACTTATAAGCAGAGCCTGCCATTTATCCATCTATGATAATTGCTTCACAAAGGTGATGGCGGCCGAGTGCAGGAAACTCACACTTCATTACCCATGTAATTGATAATCTTGCTTGGAGCCAGCCTAACTTTCTACCTTCTGTGAAACAATCTCTTTGCATAAACACTCTATCTGGAGAGAAGCCTGGAGACTACATTTGATACAGAAACACTTTACACCAGTTCTGAAGCCTGAGATAGAGGATCTCCATCCCTTATCTGGAAGATGTGTTTACAAGTGGAATCCAAACTGACCGACTTGGTTCCAGTTCCAAGTCTTTCATGGTCAAGAAAGGGAGTGCTGACAGAGCTAGGGTTGCCATCTGCATTACAGAATTTCACTCAGATTGAAGGGGCATCACCTGAAGTCTGCAACTTGAATCAGAAGCCTACTACCTGTCTAAGCTTCTAGAAGACTGCCTGCCTGCTCAGAGAGTGAAAGAGGGTGCTAGGCCCTGCAGGAGGAGAGACCATCCAAGTGGAGAAGACCAGTGTGTTTGCATGGTGTGAGGTACCCAGATGTAGCTGATTGCTGAGAGGGAGCAAAGCTGCTACTAACCCTAATTTGTCAGGATACCCCAGCCTCCCACAGCAGAAGAAGCATTGACCAAATTGTCACCATATGGCCTGACATTCTCATAATCAACCCTGAGGGCCTAGTGCTGTGACTACCATCTAAGGTGACCAATGAGAGGAGGTGATGAATTGGGCTCCTGGATCACAACTGCAGAGGATGGGCATCTGCCTGCATCAGGCTCCAGAGTACAATTGCTTGCTGAAGCCTGCACCAGACTCAAGGGTCGCAATTGTTGATGATGGTGCACTGTCTACAGTGGCTTCCGGGGAAACAGACGCCAAAGATGGAACACCGGTCAGTGTTAACCCAAAAGGTGGAACCACTGACAAGGCCATTGATGGTGTTGCTCAGCACCTGCTGCCTTCAAGATAACCTTCCGTCCAATGTCTACCACCCTGACGCTGAATCTTAGGAGTGTGAAGACGCTGATCGCACTGGCCCGTGTCTGAGGCTCACTCAGTAGGTCACACTGTACTGTGCTTGCAGGAATTGAGAGGCTATGCCTGAATGCTAATTTAGGGAAACTGTTGCAGTTAATTTTAACCTTTGCTGCCATGATTAAAAAGACATTTGAAGTAACTTACATGCCAATCACTGGGCTAATCAATAGTAATCTCCAACTGTGCCTAGTCCACAGCAGTACCTATACTTTTGCCTGATGCACAGGAGAGAAAGAAGGGAAGCTGCTATGAATAGGGTTACTTCATGTGGAATCATCACTGTTTTCTCCATGTGTGTTTCCCTTATTTTATATCTTGTTACACGCATTTCTAACAACCTGGAACTTATTATGTTACCAATACATTAATAAAAAAGTATTACAGTGAAAGTCAATTCTGTGTCAGCTCTCCCTCTTCAGCTATTGCCTTTCATTGGTTTTTCATGGTGCCATTTATTGGATGGGCTATATAGCATTTTGTGGATTGTTGCATATCCACATTTGTGTTCCCATTATGGTCAAGCAGTCCTTTTACAGACTGCAGAAGCAACATAATTTGTAGCTTGCAACTCAGTCTAAAAGTGCTTTCATTGATGTGTTCATTGCACGGAGGTTATTACATTTGAACTGCAGGTTATGGCTGTTCATGTCCGTGGTTAGCAGGGCGTTTTAATTTTACTATACATATAATATACATGCTTCAAAGGGTTTTACTCAGTCCTCTTCATCCATTGGTCTGTTGTCAGTCATGTGATTCTTCTGCTCACTGCAGTAGAAAGCATGTGGCAATGGTTCAGCCCACTTCGGTGGTTGGCTAACTTCATTCCAAGTGACAGAATTCTGCTCTTTCAGAAGGAGGGCTTCCTCACACAAGTAGTTCCCATCATTGTCAGGGTATTCTGAAGAAATGTGTGCTTCGTTGAGAACACAAAAAATATTTGCTTTAGCCAGTGTTTTTCTGGAGGGCTGAGCGGCCCCATTCCCCCACAAAATGTTTGTCAACGCATGTGTTGACAGTGCCAAATGAGTAGCATCTAAAGCCAGGCCTACTGATTTTGCAAAAGCATCTTCATGAAGGATGTGCAACCTGTTTGACTTTATGCAGGCTATTGCTATTCAGTAATCACCCTTTATGTTCAGTTTATACTTTTGCGCTCTTGGTAACATGTTCTTGGACTTATATCTTTTGTGTTCACAGAATTGAGATGTATGCACACATAAGCATTTTTTTAAAGGTTAAAAAGTATTTACCATTCAATATGCTATGTATGACTTTTAACCTCACCACTGACTATGCCCACTTTTTATTCTAACTCCTTTTTACTATAAAACTCTTCTTTGCAGATTGAACTTATTTCTGCTAATGCAGTGTATTCAACAAAGGGGCCAGTGTCTCAGATTCCATATTGTGGCTGTCAAGGTGATTTTTTCATTATGGAATTTTCTATCAGAGACAACTGGGTGCAACACACTCAAAAGTGCCAGCTGTTGCTAGACACTTCGGATAACAAAAAGCCAGAACTATTAGCTTTGTCATTGCATATTAAGGAAAAGTGACATCTATTGGCTTTGCCAGTGCTTTTCTGTTATGTTACTGTTTTTCTGTTTGGCTTAGGGTGTGGTGATTCTCTTGTATCTCATGCAAACAAATCTGTGGAGCTTGTAGCGAACATGCCACACATCAATGTGCTATAGGAGCATGCATGACATTTGTGTAATCGAGGTGCTTCTGCTTACCTGCTATTAAAACTAAAATGTGGCAAAGTATACATTAGCTAAATTCTGTCTCAGTCATTTGTTCAGGAAACACACCTCACAAAGAAGACGAAATTTATGTTGAAGCACCAGGATTTCCCCTCAGAATTCATTATCTTGCCATCATCCAAAGACACAGTGAGACCCAGATTAATACTTTTTCATGCAAAAATGTGCTAACGCAGTTTTGTGTGAAAAAGTATATCGTCGGCTAGCACCATTCCAAGACGCTGGCTGGAAAAAGGGCGCTAGGTGGGTGGGGGAGGCGTAGGGAGAACAGGAGGTTGTGCGTCAAAGGATAACATTAGTCTGGTTAGAGGCATAAAAATGCTTCTAACCAGACTAAAGTCATTTATGATGTACAACCTCCATGGACATGACTCCCGTCTTAGTAAAGACAGGAGTCATGCCCACCCCCCCAATGGCCATGCCCAGGGGACATATGTCCCCTGGACATGGCCATTGGGCTCATTGCCATGTAGGGGGGCCAAGTTAGCCCCCCATGGCACTTTTAAAAATAATTGAAAATACCTACCTGTACTTAACTTACTTACCTGGGATGGGGTCCCCCATCCTCTGGTGTCCCTCTGGTGTGGGTGGGGTGTCCCTGAGGCTAGGGAAGGGCACACGTGGGCCCATTCCATGTTATCTGACCATGGAAATAGGCCCACAGATCCCCTAACGCCTGCCCTGACCCAGGCATTAAATAATGGAGCTAAGTAAGCTTAACGCCATTATTTAAGACCCCCTTCCCCCCATGCGTGATTTTAGTATAGGGTAAAAATATGCCTCTAAGGCCATATCGTCATTTTTTGCACGGAAACGCCTACCTTGCATCTCATTGACGCAAGGTAGTTTCCCGCAAGCAAAAAATGACTTTAACTCCAAAACTTTGGCACTAGACAGGTCTAGCGCCAAAGTATTCATTTGGAGTTAGGTTTGCGCCGAATTTGCCTCAGCAAAAATGACACAAATTTGTCACAAACAGACTTTAAATCTGGGCCTTGGTGCATTGGTCCTGAACCATAGGACTCAAGCTGCACATCATGGGGACCTGGTCTGGACCACCCCTTAAAGGGCGGGGCTTATTTTTTGATTCCTGTTCGTTCCAACAGGTGAGCTAAACCAATGGAATGGAATATGGTCTTGAGTAATTACTAGTCAATGCGATTAATTTAGGCATCTAGGATTTATTAGGCATCACTTTTTGTGCAATCTTTATGTTTGTTTGCAATGTTGTGCTTTTGCAAGGGGGCTACGTCTCTCAATGTAGCAGTGGTGCCTGGTCTGTGAGAATGGGTGGAAATGTTAACACGCATTTTGTTTTCTGCTGGTCTTTATTTTAAAATTCTTCAACTTGGAGAGATATTTAACAGCCTCTTGTATGGTTTGTTTTATGTTATACCTCTTTTGATTCTCCAAGTCAATAATTTAATAATAATGAAGTTTCAGTTTAGCAGCATTCACTGTAACTCAAGGATGACAAAATCTGAATTCTGATATGTAGTTATGCAATTTAAGTTTAATAAACCATTTGTAAATATAAATATTACCTTTGCAACTGTGTATAGGTACCAAACTTTGCCACACTTGTTGCTTAATCCACTACCTGATGCATAATTTGCAGATTGTAACAAAAATTATTGTTTGACGTTCAAACAGATGAAAGGCTATGCGAGATGGCGATCATGGAGCACACTGCAACACCAGCTATTTAGCAAAAGTGATCTTGTCTCCTTTCCTGTTGATAGATTTATTCAGGCATTGAAAGAAATGCCAACTTTGACCAGATGGCAGTGACTCAGCTGATAGACTCAGGGAGGGGACTTTTGTCTGCAGCAGGAAGCAAAAACGTATGCGCATGGATGTAATTAAACAAGGCAGAAGAAATTATGGCCCTCATTCTGACCTTGGCGGGCGGCGGAGGCCGCCCGCCAAAGTCCCGCCGTCAGGTTACCGTTCCGCGGTCGAAAGACCGCGGCGGTAATTCTGACTTTCCCGCTGGGCTGGCGGGCGGTCGCCTTCAGACCGCCACCCAGCCCAGCGGGAAAGAGGCTTCCACGATGAAGCCTGCTCGGAATCGAGCCGGCGGAGTGGAAGCTGTGCGACGGGTGCAGTTGCACCCGTCGTGTATTTCACTGTCTGCGCAGCAGACAGTGAAATACATGTAGGGGCCCTCTTACGGGGGCCCCTGCAATGCCCATGCCAGTGGCATGGGCACTGCAGGGGCCCCCAGGGGCCCCGCGACCCCCCCTACCGCCATCCGGATCCCGGCGGTCCGACCGCCGGGATCTGGATGGCGGTAGGGGGGGTCGGAATCCCCGCGGCGGTGCAGCAAGCTGCGCCGCCGCGGAGGATTCAATGGGGCGGCGGTACACTGGCGGGACCCCGCCAGTGGTGCCGGTCCGACCGCGGCTTTACCGCCACGGTCGGAATCCCCATTGGAGCACCGCCGGCCTGTCGGCGGTGCTCCCGCGGTTCTCCGCCCTGGCGGTCAAAGACCGCCAGGGTCAGAATGACCACCTATGTCTTACCTGTCATGCAAATGTTTTGCGCCACAAACTTTGTAATTAATGTTTACGTCACAGAACTGTTTGGGAAAGCAACACTTATTTCACACACTCTGTCCGACGAGCAGCGCTTATTTCAAGCTTGTAGGTCGGAGCTAAGTACAGCCATGTTGCACCTCTTTTATAAGGTCTTCTGACGATTGTAAATGAGTCTTCTAGAGAGAAGTGCATAATATATACGTAATCTACATCACTACTCAGAAAGCATGTTTCAGAAGTCAAGTAATGCGAACAAATTACAAAGACGAGTTTTAGAACATATGTAGGTGCACAGAATATAACAGGAGTACCCTTTATTAGAAGCATTGCGTACTTGTAGGTGTGTTTTTGCTGAATACAATATTGTATATATTTTAAATAAACTATTTTACTTTTCAAAGTGAAAGGGCTTTCTGTTGCTTTCAGGAAAAACAGACTCATTTATAGTTAGAGAATCTTTATGCAGCAACCGTAAATGAGTTTGAGTATGATCTGCTGAAGATGTATACTTTTATGTTTTAACAAACCAATTTCCAGGTCTGGCTTTTAGGAGTACTAAAGAGAGAAGCATTGGTTCTACCCACATGTTGGGGGGCAGGGGTTGATACCTTGATTGGCAGAACTTGTGTTCTTCCACAAATTGCTTCCCCTCCAGCCTACTGTAATTGTTTTGTGTGCTTATCCAACTGCATGAACAATCAGCAGTGCGGCTGCTTAGAGAAGACTCACTCACACACATAAAGAGGCATATTTACAAGAAAGTGGCACATCATAGATGATGCTCCACTTTTCTTTCGCCCGCTACCGGCACCTAACTACTCCATGGTTGCATCTTATTTACAATATGGTGCACCGTGGCAGTTGTTAGCACAATAGCGTCAACATTTTTGACGCTGTTGTGGCGCTTTGCTACACTAGCTACAAAAATGTTGACGCTAATGCAACAAAGCACAGGGACGTTCATATTGAATACAATGGGTGCATACTTTTGACACCTGCTGTGAGCAGGAGTTAAAAATGATAGAAAAAAATGGTGCAATGAAACGCTGTAAATTTCACTGCACCATTTATTCTGGCCTCCCTGTGGCAGAACGCCCCCCTTGCATACATTATACCTGATGGAGGCATAATGTGGTGCAAAGGTTTACAAAGTGGCGAACTGCAAGCATCGCGTGACTTTGTAAATACGGTGCGGCAGAAAAGCCACCCTTTTTCAACCTTAGCATCATCAAATTACGCTATGGTGGTGCTAAGGTGATGTAAGGGGCTTGTAAATATGTCCCAAAGTATCAAGCTGTTTAGATGTCTTAGATATGATCACTTATAGTGTTTGATTTTCTCTGGCAGCAGTGCAGATCCCCTTTCCTTCTCATCATTACCTTTAAAGGCCTGTTGCGCCCATTGACCCTGTCTTACAAACATGAATTATCCATCAGTTCGTGAAAAATTGTAGATACTTCAGGTACCACACAGCCTGAGAAGATAATAACTATTTCCAATAGAGTCACGGCATCATTTATATTATCATCAGGGACAAAGTCTGGTTGACCCTCTTTATAGTACCCGTGAATATTACTTTATCCACATTCAAATTTCAGTCACCTTGGTCTAGGCTTCCTTCTTAGGTTAACATTGTCATTTAATTTATGTTATTTTAAATAGCCCTAGCTCCAACCAAATCAGAATGACAGAGCACTTTCTCTAAATAGGCTATGAACACTGACATGGGCATTTCAGAGTAATTGACATTGACACATGTTGCACAATAATGGCGACCTGACACTGCATAGACACAGTCATTTCACGTGCAGATTTACCACCCCACTATTACAGGCGACTGGTAGTTGAGGAAAAAATGTGCCACATCCCTCTTAAGCACTACTGAACATTTCGTTGACATTAAAATGACCTTCTCAACAGCTGAGCTGAACTATGAATTTAAACATTGCTTAGTTGCATGTACGGCTCAGCTCCATCTTGGACAGAGTTGCAAAGCCAGATCCTTCTTTGCTTGAACAAATTCAGGTCAACTAGTCGCCAACTGCTCCCTAGAGGCCCCTTTCAAAACAAGCTTCATTCATTATTTGAGTTTTCTTTTGATGAATAGTCAACCAATATGGGACTGCAATTTCTATGGCAGCATCAAGTAGGTGTTGTCCCCGCAGCGCAGCCTAAGGGTAGTCAAACAATATCGTGTGCGTAAGCAGTGGAGCTCCGTTAATTCGTCGGGAGAAAAATCGCAATCTTCCTCATTATCTCCAGGCAATCACCCATGCATGTGTCAGAAAAGAGGGCAGCCAGCACTCCTCTTTGGTGTCTTATTTTTGTAATGCGTGTGCCTCTTTCTGCTGTCTACGAGTGTGCGAATTATCGTTATTTGGGATCAAGACAGATAATTGTAGCATCCTTCGCATTTTGGAGAAAAATGCTCTTTTTTTGCAGTTATATATAGCAAACTCGGCTCACGAGCATTTTACCGCTTGACATGAGTCCCAATTACGTTACACAATGTCATGTTCATGTTTTTTATTTTTTTTTAGGGACAAGGAGATTAAGTCATTTGCCCAGAATCACAGGATGTGTTCTTGACTCTTTGGTCCTCGGCACTGTCAAATCTACAAAGCAGGCATTCTCCAGAGTTGTTAGTCAGTTTTACCCGGGGTGCTAAGAAATAGATAAGGTCCTGAGGAGATGTGAAACTACATGGTGCTCACTGGTGACCTGTGTGACATTTGTTCCATGTGTGTCAAATGTGTTTCGTGTGTTTTCTAGCTGTCGGTCTGCTCCTGACCAGACTTTATTTTTACCCTGCTCTCGGAAAGGGTCTCTTCCTCTCTCATGAGTTGGGCAGGGGTTGCTTTTTTATTATCCACTAGTGAGATTTGACGATGGAGCGTGAGATCCACGCATCCAATCACATTCATCAGCAGATCCCTGACTAAAAACATATGTAGCCCTTTCACTGTACAGATGAGGCAAATAAGTCATAAAATGCATTAAAATGCATAGAAACCCTAACCATAAAAGAGCAAATGTGCCATAGATAAGATCGGGACATTTTGCAATATCTCTTGAAGGGTTATGGCTACGCAAGCCTGCAAGCATTCTTCCTTGTTTTTACTGTACAGAATTTTAAGGTGTGTTGTAAAATGCTGTAATGGGGTATTTATTGTATGGGCGAGTATAATACTTGAAGAGCGAGAGAAAGAGAGAGAATATGTGTGATATTTGTGGTGTAATGTATATGGCACAATATTAAATTATTCAGCTTCCCCCAAAGCTAAGCCTTCACTGTTCAACCAACAAACCCAGGAAAGTCATGAGGATTTTAGGGCCCACACTTTTTATCTTTGACCGAGTATCCAGTATCCTAGTGAATGCATGCAATTTCACATTTGATATGGGCAAATGGTGTCTACAGTTTCAAAGATCCGTTGGGCAATCTTATACATACCAGTTCAATACTCTAGGTGGGACATATTAACTGCAACATCTGGTCCAAAGATACAGGAGTCACAGCAGATGTATTAGGTGGTGGAAGGTACTTGAAGTATTGGTGAGGGAGAACAGCCGAGAATCGAGGGGAACAGAAGGATTAGTCACATGTTATGTTATGTTATGTTATGTTATGTTATGGCATTTGTAAAGCGTAACTGCCACACCCAAAGAGGGATATCTTGGAACTAACACACAAATACAAAACAACAATAGAAATTGCAAAGCCAAATGAGATTAAAAATAGCTCATGGTCAAGTAAAGAGTGAGGTCTTCAGGTCCTTTCTGAATTTTAACTGAATTACATTTTCAGCAGGAGTCATGTTCCATCCTCGTGCTGCAGCTATTGAAAATTCACCCCCTGGAAGGGAAGAATGAAAGATGTGTGGCCCCTTCAAAAGAGCTTGGTCATGTTGATTTAATAGGATTTAGAAGTTCTGAATTTGTATTTTGTATTTGTAAACTGTATGTTTCAGAGAAAGGTCCTTCTGTGCTTGTATGGTATGATCAGGGAGAACTAGGGAGAACTTTGGATCTTAAAAAAATTGAGCTGGTGTTAACAGTTTAAATGGAAAAAGATATTGGTGAAGCAGTACTAAATACATTTCCAAGTGTTTTTTCAGGAAGCGTTGGACTGCTGAAAAACTTCAGTCACAAAATTGATTTAAAATCATCAGCCAAGCCATGTATAAACAAAGCAAGACATATTTCATTTTCCACTAGAGAAGAAGTTACTCAAGAATTAAAAGGATTGGTCAAAAATAGCATTAGGGAACAGCCAAGCCATGTATTAACAAAGCAAGACATATTTCGTTTTCCACTAGAAAAGAAGTTACTCAAGAATTAAAAGGATTGGTCAAAAATAGCATTAGGGAACAGGTTGAATCGTCTGAATGGGTTTCGTCTTTGGTGGTAGTCAGAATGTCTAATGGAACGATTAGATTATGTGATGACAGTCAAGAATCAAACAAAAATATTCTTGTGGAACAATATCCTTTACCAAGGTTAAATTAAATGTTTGCCAATGCAAAAAGTCCATGTTAATCTTCAACCTTGGATTTAAAATTGGCTTATCACCAGATACAATTGCATCCAGAATGTAGGAAACTGACAATGTTTATTACACCCATAGGATGTTTTCAATTCTTAGGAGTCTCGTTTGGTTTGGCATCAGCAGCGACCGTGTTTCAAAGACTCATGAGCAGCATGTTTGAGAGAATTGAAGAAGTCGTGTATTTCTAGTATGATGTACTTACCTGGTAATTCCAGAGAGGAACATGAAAGCAAATTAAGACAAGTCCTAAAAAAACTGACAGTGGAATTTGTAAAATTTGAATTTGCCAAAGAAGATTTAACCTTTTGGGGGGACAACATTATTGAAAAATGTTGATTGAAGCAATTTGTAGGTGCTCCAGCACCTTCAAGTAAAGGTTTTGTTAGTGAATTCTTGGGCTTAGTGGAGTACTACTCTAAATGTGTCCATAAATTTGCAGAAAAACATACAACTTCAGGAATCTACTTATGAATAGGGAGAAGTTCACGTGGTCTTCTGAATAACAAAGGAAGTTCACTGATCTAAAACATATTTACAAGGCTCCATGCTTGAAGGATTTTGATCCCAAGTACAAGATTTGCATTACTACAGATGCGAGCAAAAAGGGATTGTACTATCTCAATTTGATGAACATTAAAAAAAATGGATAGTAGCTTTTGCCTCTTGAGCTTTATCTCCTGCAGAAGAAAGGTATTCTGTCTTAGAAAGGGCGACGTTAGCTTGCATATGGGGTCTAACTCATTTCCAACTGTATTTATGGGGCTATAATATTTTATTAAATTAAATACTGACCAAACATCCTTTGACAAATGTTCTTACTACAACAGATTTGCAAAGAGCTTCTCCACGGTTATCACGCATGTCTGTCAAATTGTTGGATTTTAACTATGAAGGGAAGTACATACCTGCAGTCAATAATAGACTAGCAGATTTTTAAGTCACATGCAGTTACCTGCTGATGAAAGTTGTGAACAATTTTTGATTGATGGTTGTGTAGCAATTGTGTTAGATGAAGGAATGATTTGAATTAATATGCATGAGAGGAGAAACCACAAATGAATATGGGTCAATCCATGCAACAAATTCTTATATATGTGAATGATGGATGGCCAGAGAAAAAAAAAATAAACAAAGAATTGCATGTTTTCTGGGAAGTGCAGATTGAATTAAGTGTAGAGAAAGGAGCATTACTGAGGTGTGGAAGAACTATACCACCATATGGTCTGCAGAAAACAGTTCTACATTTTTTTTCATGAAGGACACTTAGGTATTTCTAAAACAAGACAGAGATTTAAAAATAATTATAGGTGGCCAGGTCTGGATGGTGACATAGAAAGAATAATAAGACAATGCCTTGAGAATAGATTGGTATAGACATAATGGGTCCAACAGAGAACAACACGGTAGAAAATAAATACATTATTGTAATTGTCTATCATTTTTCCAAATGGCCAGAAACTGAAATATTTGAAAAAGCAGACACAAAACAAATTAGATTTTTTTTTTAAAAGGTGTTCTGAAAAGACGGTTTTAGCTGAATGTATAATATCAGATAATGAGCCACAATTCATTTCAGATGTGTTTAAAATCTTGGGGACTAGAATTGCATTTTACACAAGAACACATCAATGTATCATCCCACAGGAATTGTCCTTGTGGAGCAATTTAGTTGGGTAATCAAAGTCTCTGTATAGGTAGCCATTAGTAATAATAAGAAATGCGAAACAGAAGTGGTGAAAATATCATGAGCTTACAGGAGTGCTCCCAATCTTAGTACAGAAAATAGTCAGTTTGTTCTGAAGAGAGGGCAATAACCAATAAGCAAGGATGGTGCATAGATACCACAGGTTAACTTATCTGAATGGTCTCTGGAAAAGGTAAAAAAAAAATGATGCTAACTAAACAAGTTTATAACAATTCTATGACAAACAACAGGGTGTCTTACTTGTTCCGATAAGGATAGGGGTTTAGGTGAAAGTAAAAAAGAAAAAAAAAGTTCAAAAAGGGGAAAGTAAGTTTTCAGAATCTTCAAGGGGAGAAAACCTATTCTGTAACTCTGCCTTAATCACTGATGGGAAAGTTTGGCTTCCTAGCCAATTAGCAAAATGCAAGTATACATATGAAGGAAGCAGAGAATATAAAGGAAGAAAGAACATCGAACTTAATTATGATTGGATGGATGAAATTGATCAGTGGAAAAATATAATGAAAACAAATCCAAATGTAGAGAGGGTAGAAAACCAGGAGAATGAATGTGGCAATGGAAGATGTAGAAGAACAAATTGTAAACCAAAAAATTGAGGATATTTTTTGTACATAATGTGAATGACTGAATATGAGAACTGCTGCTGCTGTTATAAATCTACTTCTCTGAATCTAGGAGATTTTTACGTATACTTTGCATTGCATTTGTAGTGTGTATGTTTGAAACTCATACATTTATGCATTGTTTGTATCTTTAACATATATATATAGGAATATATCTTGTTTTTTGTTTTAATTTTTGAGGAGAGAGATGTGTGGCAATGGGCTAAACAATAGATCATAGAATGTTGATATAGAATTGAATGTTAGAGGATTCCACTGTTCGGGGGAAGTTGGGAGTGGTGAAACAACAGCAAAGACAAAGACAGCTTTCTCAGTTGTTGCTGTACTTATACATGAGCTAGGGCTGAATAAAGAAGACTTAAAGGTGAGGAGTACAGTATCTTCATTACACTCCCTTTGTTTAGTATTGCACTTCTCTAGGCCATATACATAGTAGTGGTTTTTATTGTCATTTACATAGCAAGCAATATAAACTGGCTTATTTTGGGGCACTTGATTATTGGTGTCATTAACATAAGAAGAATTAATATTTAGGTTAAAACTTGCAAAGGTTCAAACACATCCCTTGTAGGTTACATGGTGATGGCTAAAACAGTTGTACAACACAGGACTGGAACATGAGAGCCGCAGATTGCACAAAGGTTTCTGCAACAAACATATAGACCTAATGAAAACTCTTACTAGGACACACTCCTATGACGACATGGCGCTTAAAATGCCACAGGAAAATTAGGCCACCATGTTATTTCATGATAGTTCACACTGATGGCCAGTAGATTGTACACAAGTCTCTGCAATAGTGCATTAACTAACTGGGCTCTTTTACTAGTCGCACTCTGTGAGAGTTGCTTAGTATATAAGGATGTGCAAAAAATGGGTTAGTTAAACCAGCTATATTAAAGCTAATAAAGTAAAACTGAGCAGCAGTTTTGCTATTTGGTGGTAAATAGCAAAGGGTTTGATGCTTATATGTTATAATGTAAAAGTGGGTGCGAAGCAGCAGTCTTGTGAGATAAGAGTGTGTACATGCCTAAGAAGAAGGTCTGCAGTTGTGGTATAATAAACGCGCAATACCACAACAAAACAATGCAGCATTGTGTTACAAAAGCGCATCTTCATAATAACACAATAATAATACAGCAGATCACAACAGACTACTGTAATATAACACACCAACACCATCATTTACAATAACACATGAATATAACACAGAAACACAAAAGCATAAAAAGTGGCACAACACATCAGGAAAAATAATGTAAACAAAAGAAAACGTCAAAGCAGCACAAAACAACACAAAATCAGAACAGCACAACAGAAGATAACTAGACAATGCAAAACAGCACCTCAGCACAACATATTGACACCATAGCACTACAACAAACAGCACACCAATAACAAAACACAGCACAAAACACAAAGACCAAGCACCAAAGAATACACAAAGAAAACAAGACAGACACAACAACAAAACATGACATATCACAAAATAGCACAAAACATGAACACAGCAGATCAATAAACCAACACAACACAGCAACTTAGCACAGCCCCAAAATATAACAATGTAGCATGGCAACATTCTAAAAGAATCTCAATGCAATACCTCAACAGTACAAGAAAACACCACAACATAACAAAACCACAAGATGCCAACAAAACACAATATCCACACAAGAAAGTAACACAACATAACAACGTCACACCAATACAAAACACCACACCAACAAAATAGGATATTTGTGTGTATTGACTGCATTTTGTGTTCTGTCGTATAAATATTTATTTCTCCGTGTTTTGCAGTTGTGTTGCATTCTGTTGTTTTGTGATGTGTTGTTGTGGTCTTATTGTATTGACTTGTCTTATTTTGGGGGTGTTGTTTTTGTTTTTATTCTTTTGAATTATCCATGTGTGATAGTTTTCTTTGTGTTGATTAGTGGTTCCATTGTTGCTCGACTTCTTTTATGTTAGGTGTGTAGATGGCCCTCTGCGGTTCACAAATGACACACACACTGGTTGTGATGCATGTGGGGACTGCTGGTCAGCAGCCCCTGGTTTATTTTATAACCTTGGGTCAATGCCCGTCCTTGCGCCCTGCGAGAGCAACAAAGTATAGGAGAATCCAGGTGGCTCTCTACATCCCTCCCATGTTTTCATGAGAAAGAAATAGAACAAGAAACTAAAAGAAATAAAACAGTGAAACAAACTGCACAAACAAAACGACTTCATTTCAACCGTCACTTCACACATTGGGCTCATTTCAACAGAATGTCCTCCAGGTCATTAGGTCCCTCTTCGCTGTCCTTGTACGGGGTTCATCTGATGGAACAACCTTGGCTCAACAAACAATGTCTTTCAGCCATCTGCTAGGCGCAGGATTAGGTTGCAGATGATACTTCTCACTCCGACTGATCAACACCCCATTGTCCATTTCGCCTGACCTGTTGGCCCCGGTATTGGGCAGCACCTTTTGGGTGTCGGTCGATCCATCTGCTCTGCATTCCGGTGCAATGGCACCCTCTTCTTCCTCTTCCTCACATTCGGCCACCAGCACGACACCAGCTCGTTTGGAGTGTGATGCATTTCTCATCACTCGTCGTTCACCCCGGCGAGCGGTCACCATGGACACGCAGACCGTTACCACCTCCCATGCCTCCAGCTCAAACGGTGTCTGGAACTTTCCTCTGGAGCGTCGATTTGTCACGACCACATGATCACCCACCTGAAGATCACAACAACAGTTCGCCTGCTCTAATTAGCTTTTTGATTTGTTAGCTACCGGCGCTGTTGTCTGGCCTCCACGTCCACTTCTGGAGATTCCCAGTGGGGATGCAGTCTCGCAGGGCTGTCTTGAACAGCAGTGCCGCTGGAGCACAGTCAGTCGTATTGTGAGGTGTCTGCCAATAGGCTCCTAGGAACTGGTGCAGACAGTGTTCTCCATCTTCCCTTCGCTCCACCCCAATGCTCAACGCGCAGTTGAGGGTCCTCATAAACCTTTCTACGTCACCATTAGCCTGGGGCCAGTACGGTTGATATTGCGGTGACGTATGGCGAGCTTGTCAAGGTACGATCTAAACTCTTGTCTGTGAAAAGGGGGGCCATTGTCTGTTCAGATTTCGTCTGGAAGCCCAAAGACCGCAAAAGTTTTGTCAAGCACTGGTCTCATGTTTTCAAAAGAAGTGGTTACCACCACCTCTACGATGGGAAACTTGGTGTACGAATCGATCATGACCACTGTCAGTCTTCCATCAGGAAAACTTCCAAAATCCATACTCAGTTTTGACCATGGTTTCCAGCTGAGATGTTCGGTGAATATTGGACAAACAGGCGGCTCGACGGAGGTGATTATACACGAGTGGCAATTCCCAAACAGAGTGCCTACCGTTGCGTCCATGCCGGGAAACCACACCCTGGCTCTGAGCCACGCTTTCATCTTTGCAGCTTCCTGGTGACCCTGATGAGCGAGTTCCACCACTCGAGTCCATAGACAGCGAGGCAGTACTATTCTTCGCCCCGGAAGGACCAGGTCCTAACTGCCCACTGATAGTTTGTCCTATACTCTCCACATTCCTTGCATGGTTGTCTTTTCCTCAGGATCATTGGTCTTCACCCCCCCAAGGAAATGTTTCCACTGCCTCCTGCTGAGCGCTTCTTTGACTCGATTGAGCACCTGGTCTGTTTCTGCAGCCTCCGCAATGCTGTCACAGTTAGAGCTGCAGGACAAGCTGATTGGACCACCATGCTCACAAAGTTTTCCGTGTTCTCCTCATCCCCTTCCTGGGATTCATCAAGTGTACTTGCAGAGGGGTGCCTGGACAGATAATCAGCCGGGTTGTTCACGCCAGGACTGTAAACGACTCTGAACTGGTAGGGTTGGAGCAAGACAGCCCAGCGTTCAATCCTTGGGGGGAGCCAAGAGCATGGTCCCTGCAAACAATGAGACCAGTGGTTTGTGATCCGTCACCATTTGGAATTCCTGTCCGTAGATGTACAGGTGGAAATGCTTGCACGCCCATCGAAATCACCAACGCCTCCTTTTCGATCTGAGCATAGCGGGTCTCTACAGGCGACAAGGCTCTGCAGGCTTATGCCACTGGGGCCCACTCCTGATGATGCTGTTCTTGCAAAAGAACCGCACCCAGACCCACCAGACTGGCATCTACCACCACCTCTGTCCTTTTTTGGGGGTTGAAGTACGCTATGGTGGATTTGTCGAGTAGCGCCTCCTTCACATCCTGGAATGCCTTGTCTGCAGCAGGGCTCCATTCCCACCGGTGATTCACCTTAGTGAGCTGTCTGAGGGGCTCTGCTATCGGAGCTAGCTGGGGTATGAATCGGCCACAGTACGTTGCCATCCCCAAGAAGCTTCTGACCTCTGTGGCACTCTGGGGAGTCGGGGCTTGGCAGATGGCATCTGCTTTGCGCGGGTCCACCTGCAGACCTTCTTCGAGAAAATGTACCCAAAAAACTCAATGGATGTTTGATAAAACGCACACTTTTGTTTGTGTAGTGTGAGACCCGCGTCCGTAAGTCTCTGTAGAGTGGCTCTCAGGCAGTGATGGTGCTCTTCACGTGTCTCGGAGTAGAATAAAATGTCATCACTTAGGTTGATGACCCTGGACAGTCCTGACAGTGTTTCTCTGATGGCATTCTGAAACACCTCTGCTGCTGAGGACACCCTAAAGCTCAACCTTTTGTAACGTCATAACCTTACGTGGGTTGAGAAGGTAGTAATGTTTCTGCTGTCCGGGTCCAGCTCTAGCTGGTGGTAGCCAGAGTTTAGGTCCAACTTTGAGAACCACTGTGCGCCATTTAGGTCCGCTATTATGTTGTCTATGGTGGGCGTGATGTGACGCTCTCTCCGGATGGCTTGCTTAGGGAGACGCAGAGGCATATGGGCCCTGGTTGCTTGAGCTTGGTGGCGATCACTAACAGCGAAACCCATGGGGTGGGCCCATCAACTTTTTCAATCACCCCTTGGTCTTCCAACAGCTGAAGTTCTCTCTCAACTGCCGGCCGTAGATGACAAGGCACCCGGCGCTGTCTCAGCACAGCTGGCGTTATGTCTGGGTCGACGTGTAACTTAACACGCTTGCCTCTGAGTCTCACTAAACCTACAAATAGCTGCAGGAACTCGCTGAGAAGGGATTCAGTGTGTGATTCATACACCTGACGAGTGAAAAAGACTAGTTCTAGGTCTTCCAACAGGGTGCCTCGATCGCCTGTGACCACATAGAATTTCACACAGGTAGAGAGTTGCCCGTTGGTTACAGATACCTCAATCGTGCCTTGCAGAGGAAGTGGGTCATGTCCGTCATACGTGTAGATATTGGTGCTACTCAGGGTCAGGCATGGTTTAGGAGATAGTTACCGATACATGGCATCGTCCATCACATTCACCGATGCCCCCATGTCTATGAGCACCGTTGCGGGGGTGTCATTTATCCTCACTGTGCTCATGGGGGGTGGTCACCTCTTGTGCTGCCTCCATCCTGTAAACGAGATGACAAAAATTTCCTCTTCCTCGTCCTTCTCATAGATTGGCATTTTAGCGGCCATCTGCCCACGAGCTGCCTTGTCTTCTGTGCTTATATTTTTGACCGTGGCCTCTTTCCCTTTGAATTCCCATCGTCTGCCTCTTCCTGTCCGGCACATCTTGGCAAAGTGATTGTTCTTGCCACACCTGTTGTACAATTTTCCTCTTGCCGGGCACCCACTCGACGACTTGTGCTCATAGCCACAGATGCTGCACGCCCTTTCTCCCGGCCTCAAGGCTGGTGGCCGACGCACAGAAGGCTGGCGGGCTGGATGGTGTCCACCTGTCCCTCCTTCACCGGGGATGGGCACGCCGCTGATGCAGCAGATATGGACTGCCCTCTTGCTGCGGCTATGGCATCAGCACCGACAGGAGACAGTTCATGGGAGCATGCCAGAATCAAGATCTCATCTAGGGAGATATCTGGTTGGCGCATGATCAGTTTCCGGAGCATGTTGGACCGGCACACCTGGATCATCTGGGCTCTGATCTCCTCGTGTTGGTTTAGGCCCACACACGTACTGGCAAGCTTTCTTAGCTGGGCGTAGAACATATCCACTGACTCAACGTCCGTTTGCTGAGTCTGACGCAGTTTGAAGCGCTCATAATCAGGGTTCAGCTGAGGATCAAAGTGCTTGTTAAGCACTGCTACAGCGGCATCATAATCTGTCCTGTCACCCGTGTCAGGGAGCGAGTCGAAGAGTTTATGGAGTTCATCGCCTCCCATCAGTAGCATCAGAGATCTGCGTACTGCCCCATCTGTCTCTCTTGTGGCGCAAAAGTAATTATCCAAATGACCTAACCAGAGCCGCCAACGTGGTGCTGCCCTGGCAGGGTCTATTAGTTGACTAAACCGGGCTAGTGCGGCTACTGAGGAGTGGGCACTGGGTGTGGCAGGCGCTAGGTGCTGCTCTTACTCCTGCTGTGGGGAGCTCATGCTGCTGTTTGCCGCTGTGGTACTTGATAGTTAACCTCACTACAATAATATCTTGTCTTTTCATTTTTTATTTTTTGTAGGTGCTCAAGCTCACCTTTTACTGATGGGTGTGTGTGGCAGGGGTCCACAATGCAGGCTGCGTTGGCTGTTCTGTGGTATTTATAGTTGTTGCAGCCTTCCAAATATTCTTATTGACTGTGTGTGTTTTTCTTTTATAGATATATATTTTTTTGAGCAATGGGCCTGGACCCCGACTGTATCGTTGAGTCCTTTCAGGTGGGCTCTGCCTGCTCTCTTCACCGTCGCGGTTGGCCTTTGGATTTCTGCAGGCACCGTGACAGGCACCCTCCAGGGTCTTCTTTCCTAAATAGGTTTTCTGAGCCAGAGCCGCGGTACTGAATTCCTCACACGCATGAGGAACATGACACTGCGCCGGCACTGCATGCCCTCCGCTCCTCGCCCGATCCAGCAAGAGCGTTCGTACCTGTCACCAGGATGGTGCTCCATCCCGGTAAGGCGCCGCCATCTTTCGCTGCCACTCTTCCTTCTGTGTTAGCTGTGCCACAAGGCGTGCAGCGCACGCAGCTCCTTTACGGGGGGAGCCAGTAGGCTCGAGCGCGTGGGCACAGAAGTCTCCATGGGGAAAATCAACTGTTCGTTTTCTTATCCGGCCCTCGTCGCCAGTGTAGATAGGCCCTCCACCCTCTGTGGTACACAAATGACACACACACTGGTTGCGATGCACATGGGAACTGCTAGTCAGCAGCCCCTGGTTTATTTTATAACCTTGGGCAAATGCCCGCCCTCGCGCCCTGCGAGAGCAACAAAGTATACGAGAGCCCGGGTGGCTCTCTACCAGGTGTACCTTTGCAGAGAAAAGTTACTCAAGAGTCCGGTAAAATTTATTTTTCAACATGCACAGCATTTTTTTTTAATTTTATATATTTTTAGCAAAAAATGCACATATCAAACATCCTCATTTTGAAGTCAATGAAAATAAAGTATGCATTCAAGTGAGAGAAAAATTGCTGTGTGACTATGTTTTCCATTGTCTTATGAAACTGGAGAGGTTCCAGCCACTTGATAGATTTGCTGGCCTGTAAGATTTTTTTTCAAGAAGAGGTTACAGATGCATGCTTAAGCTTCTGGGGATAGCACATGTGACAAAAAAGAGATTGGTAAAAGAGATGATGATGGCAGCTGAGGCAGAGATGCGTAAGTGGATGACTTTGCAGGTGTAGGTGTCAGAGGGAGATGTGAATCTTCACAGTCTCAGTCACAAGGGCCTGTCTGCAAAATTAGTGGCCCTGGATGATGCTTGTCAAGAGCATGAGAATTATTTCCCTGAAAAAAATCTATCAACTTCTGAAAATGGACTATGGAGGAATTAGAAAGGCAATGCGCAGAGTTAGGGAACACCAGTTACCTTTTGATGTTTAGAAGCTTTTCCCAAATGCAGCTTTCATTAGATCCTTATGATTTGAAATAAGTGTTTTTTTCACATGTGGGATTCTGCTCAGTTCTTGGCAAGGTGAGCCTCACTCATGGGTCTAATATTCATTGAAGTCAATTCTGCACATGGAGATCATCTGAGAGAGATTGGTTGGGAGTGCCCTTTAGGGCCAGATCGGCCATTCTGTCAGGCAGGCCAACCTCCAGGAGGCCAGTAGGCTAATTTCAGATTGGGCTAAGAAAAAGAATAAGTAATTGATTATTAAGATATTTTAGTTCAACTTTGTCATAAAGCTCACTGGTGGTAAATTTCACTGCAGCGTAGCAGCTGAGCCATGCAAGCTTATCCCAGATCTAAAGCTTGAAGGAGACAAGGCATCAAACTAACTGCTCCAGTTAGCTGAAACAGAAAGTCACAAGAGGAACAAAGGAGTCACTTTGCCTGGAAGTTACTGAAAGTGAAACTACTGTGACCTCAGCACAGGAATGTGGTCAGTTTACATGCCTTACCCTAAAGACCAACCAGTGATAATAAAGGTACTTTCTATTGATGAAGTTTCCTTACGGTGGTATTAGCTTCAGTTCTGCAATTGTCTGGCAGCATCTAGGTAGGTGGGCCATGGTGGGGGAGTAGTGTTGCAGAGAGCAAGCTGATATAAAATAAGCTGTGGCAAACCCAATTGTTTGTCCCCTGGTGACCTGTTGGCTTTGCCAATGCTTTTTGCTGATGATATGCATTGTCTGTCGATAGTCACATGCTTGCAAGATGATGCATGCCCATGCATGCTCGTGACTATGGAATGATACGAGCCCATGTTCTTTTTCTAATTTACCCATCCAAGATGACAGATGCCACATGGATCAGTAAATTAGAAAAATTCAATTTTATTTGCACAAAAGCACTTTTTGGAATGTGGAGTGACATAGCCGCAAATGGCAGCTGCCAGGCTCTCCAAAAGATGTAAACCAAAACATTTTATTTCAAGAACTATGATCGGGAATGAGGGAAGAACGTGAATTGTGAGGTAGGCAATGAAAAGGATATCGGACAAGAGAAGAGGGAGGAATAATAAGGGAGGAAGAAGGAGAGGGAGAAGGAGTTAATGTGTTCAGTTGGGACTACCAGCACTCATTTTAGAGGACGTGGACTCTTTCAAACTCCCCCCTCTACATGAGGTGGTTTGAAGGCCTTTGTAAAGCCTTCATGGGCCACCAGCAATTGCCTGTCCTTCACAAGCCAAGGTATGTGACACTTTGCCGTAGCTCAATGAAGATGCCACTTGCTTAGTCAGCCCCACAACACCTTTACTCCATTTGTATGTGTAATGTGCGCACTGCTAGTCACTGCTAGCCACACTACATACAGAGCCACACACAAGGATATTCATGTGGGAGTGACCACAAATGGTTTATCAACACTTTATTTGACCCCTCGGCCGTTCCAGGCCCTCAGGGTGCATAGTGCATGCATATATAAAAATGTCAGAACCGGTTGGCTGAGTACATCCCTGCCAACTTTACATAGTCCTTGTGACTGGTGTGGATGGCGAACCTGGAATGATAAGTTCATTGTGGGTGCAGTCATAGTCCTGCAGAAGTTGACTTTGAGTGGGCTTAGATCTCAAATTATACTTTAGGCTATGTGCCACCCTGAACTTTGGTTG
This sequence comes from Pleurodeles waltl, assembly GCF_031143425.1. Lineage (NCBI taxonomy): Eukaryota > Metazoa > Chordata > Amphibia > Caudata > Salamandridae > Pleurodeles > Pleurodeles waltl. The sequence goes on from NC_090439.1 coordinate 154,689,079, forward strand.
TGTGGCTGCTACTTTAGGGTTCAACCTGCCCCACTGATTTCTGCTTGGTCACCTCTTTTCCACTCTGAAACAGTTTCCAGTAGGACTTATATATATATTTATTAACTTAAAAAAACAAAGGTTACATGCACATTATAGTTATGCTCACATTTTAAACATACAAAACCATAAGAAATTCACTTGTTATATATAGAGTTATCTCAAGTAACTATAACTCATGCCCTAAGGTAACTATAACTTGTACCTTTGAAAATGCGCACCAGGAGTTGGCCACAGGTCTGCATGTCCCCCTCCCCCAGCTGATTTTGGCCCTGGGGATCCCATGGCCCGGCCATCTACAATGTATTGTTTAGGGGAAGGGGGCCATCTAGCCCCCCAGGACACTCAGTCAAAATGGCTGGGGACTGTAGGGAAACCTGAAGGCCCCCACAGTCCAAGCCGGCGCCCCACCTACTCTGGAAGCCAGAATTGCTGTCACAACTGCTAAAGATGCATCTCCCTCTCTGTGAGAGCAATTCATAATATCTTTAGCCCCAGTGAGGTGGCAGTCCCTGTAGCTGCAGGAGGGCCATGCGACCTCCCTGCTTTCACAATGCATTTAGCTGAAGCAGAGTCCCAAGATGGCTGCCAACACTTCCTTGTTGGCAGCCAATCAGATCTCAGCACGAGATCAGGAGAGTTCACAGAGCCTTCGGATCTCTTTATATGCAAATTAGTTTTTCTTTAATTTCTCAAAATCTGCGGAACAGATTTACACCAAATAACAAAAATGTTGTTTCTGGACCAAGAGCTACCTTTCTGCCAAAGTTGGGGTAAATCTATTGAGTGATCCGGCTGCTATTCTTGTTCAAAATCCGTACAGAAAAATGCATGGGGGAAAAGCATTTTGGGACCTCCCTTTCTTCTGGTCTCACCTTGACGGATCACTCCAAAACTTTCCATACAGCAGCTGAAATTTTGTGAAGAGTCATCCAAAGGTGTCAACATTATTAGCAAAACAAAAAACACTTTTTCTATAGAAACTAGGCTTGGGAATAGGTGTGAGAGGGTGTCTCTGGGTGTGAAAAAGGGTGAAAGAGGGTGTGACAGTGTCTGTCTGGGTGTGAGACTTGGTGTGAGAGGATCTATATGGGTGGAAAGTGAGTGTGAGCATGTCTGGGTGTGAGAGGCATTCTCTGGCTGTGAGAATGGGTGTGAGAGTCGTCTCTGTGCATGGGCATGTGTCTGTGTGGGTCTGTGAGCAGATCTGTGAGATCTTAGTGGATCTGTGAGTGAATCTCTGGGTCTGTAAGTGAATGCATGAGTGTCTAAGTGAGTCTGTGAGTGAGTGTGTGAGTCTTTGAGTGGGTCTGTGCGTGAGTCTCTGAGTATATCTGTGAGTGGATGCATGAGTCGCTGAGTGTGTCTGTGAGTGGGGGTGCAAGTGTTTAAGTGTGTCTGTGAATGAGTACATGAGTCTCTGAGTATGTCTATGACTGCATACGTTTATGACTGGCTCTGTGAGTGAGTGCATGAGTTGCTGAGTGGATCTGTGAGTGGCTGTGTGCAGGTTCCCCCCACATAAATTTTATATTTAGCCCCAGGGAGGTGGTGGTCCCTGCAGCTGTGTGGGAGGCCATCCCCCATTATAAAAAAAGTTTTGTCCCAGGAAGGTAGTGTTCCCTGGGGTACCAGAGGGGACTCGCGCCCCCAGCATATTTTTCCATAATCGTCCTGGGGAGGTGATGGTCCCCAGGGCTAAGGTAAGCCATGGGAGTGGGGTCCCGTGCACCTCCCTCCTTTTTTAATCACCCAATGCTCCCGAGACCTGGCCCACGAGGGGGAAAAATAAAAGAAAAGGGAGCAAGACTGTTTACAATTTAAAATTGAATGTCAGGGGCTGCCCGTCACCCCTCCAGCAGCCCCAGGGACCACCTCCTCCATGGGGCTAATTTAAGAAAAAGATAGGGGGTTTCAGATTCAGACTGTCACCTGGGACATAACTCTTTGCTTTGATTTGATGGGAGCTTTGACAGCTTCTGCCAAACCAGAGCAAGCACTCTGCTTGCAGTGAGGGAGAACTGTCAAACAGCTCTCCCTTCCTACGAGCTGAGGTTTCCTCTGTTTCCCTGTGTGCAGAGATGCAGGCAGGGAAACAGAGGAAACATAGCTCTCACACAGAGGGAGCTACTTTAACAGCTCCCTCTCTGTGATAGCAATGCCGGCTGCCACGGGAGGTGGGGAGGTGGCTAGGACCATGGGACAGGGTGCATAGCATAACATAAGACCAGGGCAATAACCAGCTTCTCCACATATATGCCCCAAATAACAGGGTAACAATTAGTAGACTCACTGCTGGTCCAAGGTGAACCCCAGGATGAGCCTATAAAATGTTCAGTCGGCTCAACAGTCACTTAGTGTTATTCGTCCTCCCAGGGGTAGGATGATAGAGTCTGAATCCAAGAGCAATGTGGTCAGATTGACATTTGGATATTTGATTCAGTTTGGGAGCCACCTCTCTCCATCTCAGTATGGTACACTGAAGTCAAGTTCTTTTCATTCAATATTGATGATTCACTTTCGGCGTCTGTTTAGCCATTGCTCGATTTGGTCCTCCTGCTCCAGCGTCATCTCCTGGAACATGACATCACCTTCTAGGTGTCTGCAGCACTGGAGGGCCGGTTCACACTTTTGGGTTTCCACAGCAGCCATTCCTCCACCCACTCCCAACCCTCTTCATGATCCTTGAAGAAATATGTCTTCTTCTGGTAAATCATCTTCAATCTGGAGTGATAAAGTAGCATGTATTTGATCTGGATTGCTCAAAGATTTGCCTTGACATCTGCGAACGTCCAACTGGAAGGATCATTATTTTAGCAGAGTCCAAGAGAGCTGTCCTGAGGACTGCTTTTCTGTTCACGTAGTTAAGCAATCTAAGGATAGCTGACCTCGGAGGAGCCCCCGGTGTGTGACAGGGAGTAAGGGATCTGTGCGCCTTCTCTATGAGGAAGGAGGCAGATAATTCTTTATCAGGTACCTCTTATCTACTCCACATCGTAAGAAATTGCTTAAGTCACTACCCCTCATGGCCTTCAGATAGCCCCACCAGATGCAGGTTATCCCGATTTTCCATTCTCCGCTTTTCCAATTGTAGTGCCAACTCCCAGAGCTTCATGAAGTCACTTTTCAGCGAGCACCCTTCACCCTCTGCTGAAGAGATTCGGTTCTCTGCCTCCATTATCTGGTCTGTCACTTTTTGCAAATCATAGTGAATGAGGGAGACATCTGTGCCTGAAATTTGAATTTTCCCTCCAGTGCCTTCTTGGAATCACATGTGGCCTGTAGGATAACTATTGAGGTGACTAGGTCTCCCTCGTGTTGCCACTGATCCTTAGATGTGCTCTCCAACTGGGAAAGCCACCCAGCTAACCCCACCATTGTGAACTGGTCTATCTTCCCTTAGGAGGAAGCCAGCACTCCACTGCCAGTTAGCATGTTATGAAATCTGTGCGGATCAATCAGTAAAATTAGTATTCTATGCTCCTTAAGCCCTACACTGGTCTCACAGAACAGAGACAAAACTGTTTCACACTGTGGGCTCCTTTCCACACATGGTGTGCCCCCTGACACAGTTGAAGGGGGAGCTGTCAAACGTTCTCGGGCACTACCTCCATACCTCGCACCCCATTGTCGGCAGTTCACTCAGTCCTCTTCTGGGCCCTGCTGATTTACTATCTGTAGGAAAGTACCATCTTGCCTGGCATGTTACCCCCATATTTCACTGTATATATGTTGTTTTAGTTGTATGTGTCACTGGCACCCTGCCAGCCAGGGCCCCAGTGCTCATAAGTGTGCCCTGTATGTGTTACCTGTGTTATGACTAACTGTCTCACTGAGGCTCTGCTAATCAGAACCTCAGTGGTTATGCTCTCTCATTTCTTTCCAAATTGTCACTAACAGGCTAGTGACCAATTTTACCAATTTACATTGGCATACTGGAACACCCTTATAATTCCCTAGTATATGGTACTGAGGTACCCAGGGTATTGGGGTTCCAGGAGATCCCTATGGGCAGCAGCATTTCTTTTGCCACCCATAGGGAGCTCTGACAATTCTTACATAGGTCTGCCACTGCAGCCTGTGTGAAATAACGTCCACGTTATTTCACAGCCATTTTACACTGCACTTAAGTAACTTATAAGTCACCTATATGTCTAACCTTTACCTGGTAAAGGTTGGGTGCTAAGTTACTTAGTGTGTGGGCACCATGGCACTAGCCAAGGTGCCCCCACATTGTTCAGGGCCAATTCCTCGGACTTTGTGAGTGCGGGGACACCATTACACGCGTGCACTATACATAGGTCACTACCTATGTATAGCTTCACAATGGTAACTCCGAATATGGCCATGTAACATGTCTATGATCATGGAATTGCCCCCCCAATGCCATCCTGGCATTGGTGTGACAATCCCATGATCCCCCGAGTCTCTAGCACAGACCTGGGTACTGCCAAACTGCCTTTCCCGGGGTTTCACTGCAGCTGCTGCTGCTGCCAACCCCTCAGACAGGTTTCTGCCCTCCTGGGGTCCAGCCAGGCTTGGCCCAGGAAGGCAGAACAAAGGACTTCCTCAGAGAGAGGGTGTTACACCCTCTCCCTTTGGAATAAGGTGTCAGGGCTGGGGAGGAGTAGCCTCCCCCAGCCTCTGGAAATGGTTTGATGGGCACAGATGGTGCCCATCTCTGCATAAGCCAGTCTACACCGGTTCAGGGATCCCTCAGCCCTGCTCTGGCGCGAAACTGGACAAAGGAATGGGGAGTGACCACTCCCCTGACCTGCACCTCCCCTGGGAGGTGCCCAGAGCTCCTCCAGTGTACTCCAGACCTCTGCCATCTTGGAAACAGAGGTGCTGCTGGCACACTGGACTGCTCTGAGTGGCCAGGGCCAGCAGGTGACGTCAGAGACTCCTTCTGATAGGCTCCTTCAGGTGTTGCTAGCCTATCCTCTCTCCTAGGTAGCCAAACCTCCTTTTCTGGCTATTTAGGGCCTCTGCTTTGGGGAATTCCTTAGATAACGAATGCAAGAGCTCATCAGAGTTCCTCTGCATCTCTCTCTTCACCTTCTGCCAAGGAATCGACTGCTGACCGCGCTGGGAGCCTGCAAAACTGCAACAAAGTAGCAAAGACGACTACTGCGACCTTGTAACGCTGATCCTGCCGCCTTCTCGACTGTTTTCCTGGTGGTGCATGCTGTGGGGGTAATCTGCCTCCTCTCTGCACTAGAAGCTCCGAAGAAATCTCCCGTGGGTCGACGGAACTTCCCCCTGCAACCGCAGGCACCAAAGAACTGCATCACCGTTCCTCTGGGTCTCCTCTCAGAACGACGAGCGAGGTCCCTTGAACTCAGCAACTCTGTCCAAGTGACTCCCACAGTCCAGTGACTCTTCAGTCCAAGCTTGGTGGAGGTAAGTCCTTGCCTCCCCAGGCTAGACTGCATTGCTGGGAACCGCGTGTTTTGCAGCTACTCCGGCTCCTGTGCACTCACCGAGGATTTCCTTTGTGCACAGCCAAGCCTGGGTCCCCGGCACTCTAACCTGCATTGCACGACCTCCTGAGTTGTCCTCCGGCTTCGTGGGACCCTCTTGTGCAACTTCGGGTGAGCTCTGGTTCACTCCACTTCTTAGTGCCTGTTCCAGCACTTCTGCGGGTGCTGCTTGCTTCTGTGTGGGCTCTTTGTCTTGCTGGACGCACCCTCTGTCCCCTCACGCAATTGGCGACATCCTGGTCCCTCCTGGGCCACAGCAGCATCCAAAAACCCTAACCGCGACCCTTGCAGCTAGCAAGGCTTGTTTGCGGTCTTTCTGCGGGAAAACACTTCTGCACGACTCTTCACGACGTGGGACATCCATCCTCCAAAGGGGAAGTTTCTAGCCCTTGTCGTTCTTGCAGAATCCTCAGCTTCTACCATCCGGTGGCAGCTTCTTTGCACCCACAGCTGGCATTTCCTGGGCATCTGCCCACTCCCGACTTAATCGTGACTTTTGGACTTGGTCCCCTTGTTCCACAGGTACTCTCGTCTGGAAATCCATTGTTGTTGCATTGCTGGTGTTGGTCTTTCCTGCATAATTCCCCTATCAGGACTTCTGTGCTCTTTGGGGAACTTAGGTGCACTTTGCACCCACTTTTCAGGGTCTTGGGGTGGGCTATTTTTCTAACCCTCACTGTTTTCTTACAGTCCCAGTGATTCGCATTCCACTTCTAGAGTATATGGTTTCTGTTGCCCCTATCCCTATGTGCCCCCATTGCATTCTATTGTGACTATACATTGCTTGCACTGTTTTCTATTGCTATTACTGCATATTTTGGTATTGTGTACATATATCTTGTGTATATTTGCTATCCTCATACTGAGGGTATTCACTGAGATACTTTGGCATATTGTCATAAAAATAAAGTACCTTTATTTTTAGTATATCTATGTATTGTGTTTTCTTATGATATTGTGCAAGTGACACTAGTGGTACTGTAGGAGCTTCACTCGTCTCCTAGTTCAGCCTAAGCTGCTCTGCTAAGCTACCTTTTCTATCAGCCTAAGCTGCTAGACACCCCTCTACACTAATAAGGGATACCTGGGCCTGGTGCAAGGTGTAAGTACCCCTTGGTACCCACTACAAGCCAGTCCAGCCTCCTACACTATCACAGGCAGACTTCTGGCCAATTGAGGGCCTCAGGTGGTCCAAGATGTATGCGGCTCATTGACTAAGTTGGAACTCCCAACCATTGCTTCCTGTCAGTCACTGCAGTGGATCAGCCTGTGCCCTGCTGGCCAGCATGGCCTGTCACACCACTGGGGAGGGCACAAGCAGCAACCCGCTGGGTCCAGGCCACCATGGACCTCCCTGGCCCTTCACAGACTCTCTTTCCTCTGCAGTACCACTCCCATGGGCCACCATCAGCCTCCAGTTCAGGCATCTCTAGCCTTGCAGCTGCAGGTAAAGTCACATGGCTCCCCTGGTTTCAAGGACTGCAGGCTCTGCTGAATAATATCAGATAAGTGGGGCTCAGAGATGGGACTCACTAAAGTGTTGCTGCCATGTTTAGTGGTCCAGCCACACCTCGGTAAGGGTCATTTACCATTAAGAAATGGGTAGTGGTATAAGGTGGTAAGTGTAATTTTAAGGGTTAGGGATGGGTAGTGGTATAGGCCTGTAAGGATCATTTTAGACTTTAGGGGTGGGTAGTGGTAAAGGGTGGTAAGGATCATTTTAGGGTTTATTGGTGGGTAGTGGTAAAGGGTTGTAAGGGAATTTTAGGGTTTGGGTTGGGCAGTGGTATAGGGTGACAATGGTTATTTTAGGACTAAGAGGTGGGTAGTGATTAAGGGTGGTATGAGTAATTTTTTTTAAATGGGTGTTTGGAGGGACATCCTCTCAAACAAAAAAAAAAAAGGAATTAAAAAAAAAAAAAATGCATAAATAAATAAAATGTGTGGTAATGTCATACATCCTGCTGTGAGGAGTTTTTTGGTATATCATCAGTGTAAGATCTGACATCCTTGGCGTGGTCTTCTCCGAACGTTTTGCCTTCAACTTTCCTGGTTCGCTGTTTTTTTCCACCTAATTAGCTCCAAACAAACGAAGAGTCGCCCTTAATTGCCAAAATGGGACAGGGTAGTTTTACAACTAAACAAAAACAATTTCCCCTTTGTGCTTACTAGTCTCTATGATGCTACACTGAACACAACAACACCCTTACTAAATGAGTACACATTTTGGGCAATATATAACAATGTTATAGAAAAACCACAATCTCTGTCTCACTATATTTAAAAGAATTATCATTTATTCTATAATAAACAATATATCCCACATGTACACACTTGAAAGTACAATTCATTTGCTAAAAAAACCTCGTACATATGCATGATCTTCAGGCACATAGACCATTTGCTATTTTCATAAAGTCCATACAAAAATCTTAATGAAAAATAATCTGTTGACGTAGTGTTTCTATGAAAATCAAAGTGGTTCACACCCCCTTGATCACTACATGAATTTTAAATCAAAACGGATAGCTGTTCCCCAACCACGATTTCATTCAGTCAGCTTTTGTTACCCTTTTCTAAAACATATTTCATTAAATTATCAAAAATAAACATGTACAAGGTTGTCATATAGATCCAACCAGAAAGCAACAGGTGTAATGTACATCAGAAGTGTAGTTAAGATATACACAACTTAGTCAGTACAGGATCAGGTGGATATTTCACTTCCACAATTATGGAACATGATGGTGCAGATAACAATACACATAAGGTAATACAGATCTGTAAAACAAACCATCCCTTCTCCACCCTCCCAAGCAAAACGTGTTTGCCATGTTACCCAGCACTTTGCAATTTGGAAAAAGAGGAAAGAAAGGAACAATGAATAGAGAAGATCCCATTGTTAACTGACAGAATATCTACCCTGTGTGCACCATTCAAAAAGGGGAGGGAGGAACCTCTGCAATAGTAGAGTCGACCAATACCGTTAACATCCCGCCACATAGGATTAGTCAGTGTCTTCTCCCTGAGCTTTAAAGCTTTCTAGCATGGCATTCCACTCCATGGCAATGGGTCGTTTTTTTTTTTTGAGCCTCCGGTTATTCCTCTCTATGGAATGAAGAGCCCTCAGCTGATCCCAATGCCAGACCACCCTCCGCCATCTGTTCACTAAAGGTGTGGAGGAGGATTTCTAATGACGTGTTATCTGCCGCTTGGTCAGAAGAAGTGCTAGGTCTACAAATTGTCTTTCCGTTTTTAATGTTTTGGGTCTAGGGTAGAGTCCCAGCATGCAGTGTTCCAAGCTTCCCAATAAGGATGCCATGCAAGGGAGACAAGGGCTTCCCTGATGTCACCCCAATAAGACAGCAGCATAGGCCAGGACCAAAACATGTGCAGAAGACCTGCGCCATCCATATGACAATGAGGCCATGAGAAGGGGTGGGTAGGGAATATCCTCTGTAATTTCAAATTTCATAAGGTATGCCCTATGCAGCAACGAGAACTGAATAAATTTGGACCTCATATTTCGGGGTATTACGCATTGATATTACAACAAGAATTTCCATTTCTTGTTGTGGAGTACACAACAAGTGGGAGCGTATGCTTCTGTAGAGCCATTTAACTAAATGCCTACCAGTCCCCATGTTGAGTACTGCTTGAAAAAATGCAAGTGTAGTTCGTTCTGCACCAATGACCAGTGCAGATGAATATAGTGTATGATGTGAGCATGTGTAATGAAAAGGGTCCCTGGTACCCCATGGAGTTATGTAAAGTACTAATGTGATAAGAGCATGCCACCCCCAAATAGATCACCAACGGTTGTAACCCCAACCTCCTCACAGGGTGCTAGTCTCGCCGATGTGAACCGGCCTAGTGGAGTAGGTATACCACATAGAAGTATATTTGGTGTATAAGGTGTGATGTCACATGTGGAGCATGTAGGGCATTGCATTGAAGTAGGGGAAGAGTAGGGGGAGTATGACCCCCCCAGAAACAGTAGGCTGTACAAATGGCCTGCACACAGCAACAAGTGTGTGTTATCTATCTCTTGCAGTTATATTCTAGCCAGCCAATAAAAAAGCCATTGCAGTTGGGCTACAAAGCAATAAGACCAAAAATCGGGGGCTCCCAAGCCCCCACTGTCCAACAGTAGTAGCTTCTGAAGGCTAACGCACCTTCTACCAGAGCTCCAGATGAGGTCAACTAGGAGAGAGCCTGGATTTTTAAAAACCCCACATGGGATTACCAGAGGATTAACAAAATAATAAAGTAATTTGGGCAACATTACCATTTTTGAAAGGGCAAGGCAACCCTGCACTGAAGGGGCAGGGTGACCCAGAACTTTACCTGCACTCAGGGTGCCAAATAGCCTTAAGACTGATCCTATTAGGACTCCAGAGGACCTATATACCTGGATACCTAAATAGTGAAATGTGCCTTAGGTAGCCGGTATGGTCTGTTCCCCCATGTCGATCGTGTCTTGTGAGATAGCATCCTAAAAAGGAAAAGGCATAAGATTTGCCAAGATTAACCTGTAGGCCAGATAAGGTTTCAAATGACTGCAGGAGGGCAGTGACAGGCTTAAGATCTAGTTGAAGTTTTCAGACATAAACTAACGTGTCATCTGCATATAAGGAGATTGCATGTGTCTAGGGATCACTTTGGATGCACCAGTCCATCGCTCTTGCTGTCGTTTTTACGCTAAGCGTTCCATGGCCAATACAAATAACAGTGGTGACAATGGGCACCCCTGCCTAGAGCCTCTATTGTGAATTCTGTGAAATTATGAGTGCCTGCTGGAGGTCTAGGGATATGAAGGTGGCATCTGGGAAGATATCATGTGCTCTTTTCATCACCTGATAGAGGCGTTGAATATTAAGAGATTTACTGCGGTTTGGAACAAAACCGCATTGATTCATATGCACTAGCTTTGAAAGCAGGGGAAGTTGTCTGTGGGTCAATATTTCGCTAAGGATTTTATATTCAGTCATTAGGAGAGAGAATGGTCTGTATAAAGACAGCTCAATGAGGGACCAGCCAGGTTTAAGAATGAGGTAACTAGAGCTTGTTTAGTGGTTGGAGGTAATGTTCCTACTTCCAGGGATGCGTTGTATAACTTCGCAAGCTTTGGTATCAGCCCGGAGGCAAAAGTGAAGTCAAATTCAATGGGCAAGCCATCTATGCCCCGTGTTTTATTATGTGGAATCTCTTTTATGGCGTAACACAATTCCCCTGGAATCAGCGGAGCCTCCAATGACTTGTATGCATCTGGTGTGATCTGAGGGAGTCCCAGGTGATTCAAAAAAGGATCTCTATCTGGCCTGCCACTGTAGCCTGTGGTGCGGTTTTAAACTGCAATTTTGAGGTGACAAAATAACCTTTTACAAGGACTAAACCTTCCTTTTTAATACTCAAACTCCCCCTCTAGGAAGGCCCTAAAGTAGTTTTTTACTACTGCAAGGCCTATCTCGCTCATTGACTAACACTGGGTTACCTTATTGCATTTAATAAGTGATAACTTTTGATTCAAAGCAGATAGAAATATGGTGTTTACACTCAAATGAATTGTAATGTGATATCCTCTTTAATGGTAAAGTTAGATTTTAGGTGACAATTCTAAAAATGGTCACTTTTACAAAGTTGGCATTTTCCTGTCCTAACCATTTGTGCCTTCAGTCAGTTTCCTGGGTCACATGACTGCGAATGGTTCTGCTGTTGGGGTTTGTGCATTCTCCCAGAGAGTGACACAAAGGTGACTAGATGTGGACAGGATGGGCCATTCTTCCAGTGTGGCTGGGGTGGAGTTGTGCCTTGCCCTACTAACACTTCAACGGGCTAGTGGTGGAAACACCAGCACACACACAGGAACCTGGCACTAGTCTTTTGTCTCCCCAGAATTCTTGGAGCCTTGACAGAGGAAGGGAAGAACTTTCCAGAGCCAGAAGTGGGAGTAGTAAAGGTAATCCACCCCCACTTCAAAGGATAGCACCAGGAATAAAAAATGGACTACTCATCAGAACACTAGTGGACCTATGGGCATTACAGAAGAAGGACTGCTGTGTCCCTCAAAGGATTGCCCTGCTGTTACCAGAGGACTTCCCTGTTGCTTGAGGACTGCCTTGCTCTCTGAACCTGTTGATTCAGCGGATCTTTTTTTCAGTGGTTCCTATCTGCCTCCCTTAGTGGCACTAAAGTTCTGATTACGGACGTCAGATCACGTGGCTAGCAATTTCCAGTTATTTGGCCAACAGCACCACCTACTGCAAGTAAGTGGTACAACAAGACAAGTACTAACAGTAACTTGCACACTTTATAGTAGAAGATTTATATTTATGTACATGACTTCATGAAATAACAAATGCTGTTGTTTCAAGATGACATTTTGGTATTCGCTAATTCTTTGGAAGACCATGATGTTACGTTAAGACTTGTCTTGAATCCATTATGCAGCAATGGTGTTACTCTAAGAAAATATGCGTGTATTTGCAAACACCGAAGTAAAGTATCTTTGTCATATTCTGTCAACTAAAGGGGTCAACCCCAAACCAGGACTGATGAATGGAATTGTTAGAGCTTCTTATCCCAAGGACAGGAGAAAAAACATAGTCCCTTTTTGGGGATGTGCACATTTTATTCTAAATTCATGCATAATTATTCTGCTACGACTGAATATTTCAGAAATCTTTTAAATTCAGATTTGATCTGATCTTCTGTGTGTCAACAAAATGTTGACTTCAACAAGGTAAGCATTGTATCTGCTCCGACCGTACAGCCATATGTAGAAGGATGTAGAACATTATCACTGTGGATACTAGTATGTATGAGCTAGGAGCTGCATTTTCCCAGTGGGATTGAGTCAAAGAGGCCACTTTAGGCTTCACTTAACGAAGGTTGACGGAGGTTGAAATCAGGTACTCGGCCATTGAGAAAGGGATGCTGGAATGTACTTGGGGAGTTAAAAAATGTAAACCATGTTTATGGGATAGGTTATTTTATTTACAAATAGACTGAAAACCATTAGTAGACATTCTCAAAGGTCTCAAAATAAAGAAGTCCACAGCTAGATTGGTCATACTTTCCAATAAAATTGTTAGAATTCAATTTTTACGTGTTTTACGTTCCCGCAGGAAAATAATGCAAAGCAGGCTGTTTATCAAGGCTACCTATTGGTAACAGGAGGATTCTGTGGAGGTTGAAGGGTGCATGATCTCGAAGGTAGAGGATCATATCATGTATGAAAACCAATGAAGAGTGGCATAATGCAGTGACTGGCGAAGGTGATCTACAAGAGATCATGGGTTTCATCTTGAAGTGTTGGCCTAGAGAAAAGAGCGTGAAAATGAGTTTGCAACCATTCTGGAAAATTGTGGGTGAGTTGTCATTGCAAAGCGGCAACTTGGTCAGAGGAGCCAAATTAGTTCCTCCTGCATGCTAGGGGTGAGGAATTATTGAAACAGCGCATGCAGGGCACTTACGTATGACTGCTACTAAAAGGCATGTGAGGAGCATGTATTGGTGGCCAGGCATGGATCATGAAGATGAAAATGTTGTGCGTGGGTGTTATCAAAGTCGTCTGAGTGATAAACGTTTGTCACTTCAGTTCCAGAACAGAGAGTGTCTCAGCGTCCTGAAAAACTATGGAAAAAAGTGTCAAATTATTTTTTGGGTCCTTTTCATATATTGCCAGTGTACATGAAGTATCTGATTGTTATGACTGAACACTTGTCAAGATGAGTGGAAGTGAAGGGTGTTGCTGAGCTCAATAATGCAAGTGTTTTCAAATTCTTTAAAGAAGTGTTTTCCAGCGAGGGCACCCCAGCTGAAGTACTATCAGACAATGGTGTACAATTCACCTATGAAACTATGCAAGAGTTTTTTTTAAAGAAAAATTAAATCAGCCACGCTCTTACTCAATTGCATTGTTCACAGTTTAATGGCAAAGTGGAAAGGTTTTAGCAATGTCTTGGTGGAGTGCATTCAAAGTGCATTGAAGTCTCATGTTGATAGCATGGAGGCCATCACGGACACCATATGGGCGTAGGTCACTACTCAGCACTCCGTTACAGGATAAATTCCTTTTGGAATAATGAGAGGAAGGAGTGTGAGGTCATGTCCATCTCCTGTGTGGATGTCTGATGTTCTTGATGCATATATTGATGTGCATGCTTAATCTGAGAAGATGAACGCTGCAAGTGATGAAGTCAGTAGGACTAAAGTTAGAGATGAATTGTTAGTAATCTAAGGCACAAGAATATTATGGTCATACATGTAGGAGAATGGTCTGTATTAAAGGTCCATTGCTGCTAAGAAATGGTTTGTCAAAGTTTAGAAAACCCAGTCTAGTGAAGAGAATGTGTGGCAATTCAGTTCAAATCTCTAATGGGCTTAGTGTTTTTGTTTCTTGGATTACTACTTATTTACCAATAAAACTGGCTATTGGTTTACAAGGGTCGAAAAAAAGGAGGTGTCAATCGTCGCCTTGGTATACCCCCCTCATTAAAAAATTTGAAGCAAGTTTGTAGACAACGAGAGAGAAAATGGAAAAGCTCCTGTAAAGAGGAGGATAAGCTGCATATTTGCTCCTCCTTAAACAAGTATAAAAAGGAAATTAACAAAGCTAAAGCAGATTTATTTTCCACTGAAATTTTAACTGCTCCCAATAACACTAAGAAGATTTTTGAAATTGTGTAGGAGGCATCTAATCCAGAATGCCTGAAAAGGGATATTATTCCCTCCCAAGAATTATGTGATAACCTTGCTGTGTTCTTTGAAGAAAGGATTGCTAGTACTCTAACAGATAGTAGGGATGCCTCACATCCCAGGTATTTCTCTTCAGGTATGTAGTGCCTAGAGAATGGGTAGAAGGTGGATCTTACTTTACACTTTACTAGTAATTCACACAGTCACGACGAGCCATGAGGTAATCTGGATTGTTTTGAGGCTATGACGGAGAACTGCTTTCTATCTGTGGCTAGGTCTATTTCATCTGGCTCCCCGCTTGACACTTTACCTCACAAGATTTGAAAAAGTCTAGTGGGGTAAGTGTTTCCTCCATTACAATAGATCTGTAATCAATCCTTAAACTTTGTCTAGTACCATCAGCATGGAAAAGAGCCATTGTTTTCCTTATCTTGAAGAAACTCTCCCTGGATCTGCAGGCTCCCTGTAACTATCGGCCAATATATCTGTTGCCTTTTCATATTAAACTTCTGGAGCGACACGTTCGCAAAAAGCTCTCTAATTTCCTTGAGCAACATGAGCTGTTAGAACAGGAACAGTTTGGCTTTGGAACTGGACATGGAACTGAGGCAGCCCTACTCCTAGCCTTGAATGAATTAATGATGATAGTCGATTGCGGCCAATCTTCAGTCAACCACAGCACCCTGATTAACAGACTTGCATCGGCGGGAGTTGGTGGAACAGCCTTAGGATACCTGCACTCCTATTTATCTTATTGCAGCCAAGCAGCTGCTGTTCCACATTGCAGGTCGACCTTTAGGAAGGTGGAAAATGGCGTCCCCCGGGGTTCCACCCTGAGCCCCATTCCATTCTGTTCAACCTCTATTTGAGGCCCCTTATCACTCTTATTAAATGTCATGGTCTAAGAATAGTCAACTAGGCTGACAATACTCAGCTGATTCTGTCAGTGACCATCAGCCTGTAGTAAAGGTCTTGCACAGGTGTGTGAAGGATATTGCAGAATGGCTGAACTGCAACTCTCTTAAATTCAATGGGGATAAAACTGATTTTTTATGTTGCTCGGCCAACAAAGTCCCCATGAATCTATCTGTAAATTTCTGGCCCCTTCTGGTGAAGGATGTACTAAAGTCCTCTGATACAGTCTGCAATCTAGGAGTCACTTTTGATAATACACTGTCCCTTGTAGCCCACACTAGAAAAGTAGTTGGAGCTTGCTATTCGCTCCTGTGGGGTTTGCGGAAACTGCTTCTTCTGCTCTCAGCCAGTGCAAAACCTCTCATCATCCTCAGTGTGATCCTGAGCAGGCTTGATTATTGCAATTCTCTCCGGCTGGGGGCCCCTGAATATTTAATAGAAAGACTATACAGAGTACAAACTGCTGCGGCCAAGCTGGCCTTGAATCGCTTCAGCTGGCTTAAAGGAGCTCTAGTGGCTGCTGATCAAGCAGAGAATAGCTTTTAAATCTTTATATCTGGTCTTTAAAGCCTTACCCGGGCTGGGGCCAAACTCTGCAAAATTGCTTTTCTAGATATGTCCCGAGAAGGAATCTTCACTCCTCATCAGCTTTCCAACCATATGTTCCTAAGCTTAAGAAATCAAGAGTGGAACGACGAGCCTTTTCAGTCAAAGCTGAGCAACTATGGAACCAGCTCCCAGAACCCCTATGAAAAATGGAAGACTTTTCGTCTTTCATAAAAACATTGAAGTCCTGGCTATTTTCCTAGTAATCGGCTTCCTTTCTTTTGAATGGATTGTGCTATGTTCTCCTTCCAGGTTCCCTAGGCCTGTAGCGCCTTTTACCTTTTCGACGAATTGTGTGCTTAATAAATGTTTAGAACATAACTTCTCTTTGACTGACCATCATTTTAACTTCAGATTGTTAATAGTAATGTAAAAGGAGGGCTTTCATCCCACCTGAAAGAAATTTAAACAAGCATTTGCATAGCCAATAGGCCTGTAGTTGGACAGTGACGTTTTGGCTTTGCTTGTTATGTTTGTTTAATGTTTTTTAAATGAGGCGTTTTTTGTATGAGACATGCATCGTATCTAAATGTGTTGACTGATATATATAATGTAAAAGCACATATTACACCAGTAGTCCCTGGCACTGAAGGGGCAACGTATTGTATGGATGTGGCCATGTTGCAAGGGCAGAATCCCATCGCTCACAGTCAAGTCAACTAATGATCAAAGTAGCCTGACCCCCTGCCCTATTCTGCATGCTGTGGTGGGTGGAAGCAAAATGGCACTACAGAAGATCAGTTGATGAAAAGCTCTCACTGAAAGTTCCTGTAAATAAGCATGTATTGTATATTTTTAATAAAAATAAGAAGTATTGGCTAACACGATCTGAAAATCTAAATGTTTTTATAATGGGTGTTGCACTTTAAACCTGCACTTTCAAAATTCAGAAGACTTCGGGAAATATACATCATAGGAAATTATTTTTCACCAGTGCATTTGAACTAAATAGCAATTTCATGAGACATGTAGCATGCTAACAATTTTATATGGGCTCTAGCCAGTTTTAGCTCAATGCATTCTATAAAGGAATGAGATGTGGTCCAGTCTCTAACTTCTTCATGAAATGCAGGAAGACGGACTGTAATCTTGGGCTTCAACACTTTGCCAAATAATTATCTGATGCTGGGCAAATTTTCCCAAATCTCTGTGGATATGTGATTGTCACACGCAACGTTAACACATGTCTGGTCCCAACTATTTATTATTCCTTCACTCCACATCATATCCTGGTAAAGCAATCCAGTCTCATAATCACCACATATATCAATTGATTATATACACTGTCATCTTAACATACCCCAGTCTCTGCTCAACCTCAAATGGAAAATAAAAATACTGGAATATTTAGCGGGTGCCTGCCCTTTCACGGTACCCTTTCAGAGCTTGTGGCAGTAAGTATTTCTCTTTTTCCAAAATAAGCACTTAGAGAGTGGCAGTAAGAAGGACATATCAGAAAAAAGAGTGAGAAAAAAACTCAAAAAGATGTTATGGCTAGCAGATGGAGGAGAAGTACTGAAAGGATCAGAAAACAGAAGAAAGGTGGAGTAAGATGAAAAGAAAGTGGGCAAAATGCAGTATATGAAAAAAAAATATTCTAAAATTCAATTTTTTCCACACTGTTTTCAGAAATTCCTTGGGAGGAGAACCCACTTTTTCAGAATGTGAAGGAGGGCCCCTCAGCCTCCCATATCTCACAGATATTCATTGAATGTGGAATGGAGCCACTCTGAACGGTTTGGGGACCCCTGTAAAGTTGGTCATTGGGAATACTTAAAGAGAGAGATGGCTGGTTGAAGGTTACCTTGGTTTCTCACTGGTAGAGGCTGGGCAGAATACTGCAGGTGGGATTTCAAAGCTAACCCATTACTGAAGGGAATTCGATGGGTGTGGAGTGCCCACAAAAATCTGCTGGGGCCTTTTGCAATGTTCCACTCTGTTGGCAAGTTGGAATACCCATCTCATTTGTGAGGATTTGTGGGAAACAACTGTCATCTACCTAGATGTAGCAATCTCTGAAAGTTACCCTTCCACCCGTTTCATAGCATCAGAAGATGTTGATTGAGTTTAATAACGTCAATTAAAAGAAGATCAGAACTTTTTTTGGCTGGGACTTATTGGTGAACGAATGATGAACGGATGAAGAAAGTAACTGGAATGCGAAGCTAAGAGCCAAAGTTGTTCAAAAGATTTGTAAACGAGATTGGCATGGATCTTGCATGAGAGGTAGTCTTTGAAGATGAAGGCTACTTGCCACTTCCCCACTACTGACACATGAACCCGTTATCTGTTATCCAGAAGGTGGTGTCAGTATTCAGGTGTGAATTCTGCATGTGTGTTTTCCATGGCTTACAAACTTTGAACAACAACAGAAATGAGGTGTACTTTGTTGTTTTAGCTTCTTTGGAGGTCAATGGGTTCTCAGTGGTCCCGAGGAATGATGTGAAATGTGCTTAGGTTGGGGGATAATGTTATTCTTTGAAACCTTCTGGCTGGGGGAATTGTTAGTTCAAGCTTTCCTAGTAACTTTGATGCAGGAAGCCTCTTTGCTTGAAGCCCACCACACTTTCCTCAATTAGGTTAATAATGCAATGGTTTTGCAGACCACATACCAGTAAGAAATGTAATAGATTTGGTGAACAATCAACTGGAGTTACTTGAGGTAGGTTGTTAGGTTAAATAACTTGTGGGTTTTGGTGTAAGTGTGCGGCTGCTGGTCTAGCCTTAATCTGAACTATGACACCTGGGACCACAGAGATGCTCTTTTGGGTAATTGGTTTGAGTACAGGAAAAAGTGACCCAAAGTGCAATAGGACACTGTTATTTGTCCATAGCATCAATTTACACTTCCTGTAGATATGGATTGTCAGCAAACTAATAATTGTAATGGAGAGGTCATAAAAAGCTAGAAACAACTAAAATGCAGGAGATCGCTGAATACTTAATATGCCTGTGTTTTGTCAACATTACCTCCTACTGCCCATGAACTCTGTGCTTTCTACTATTTTTCTTCCTCATATACATTTGATGATGTTTCCACCTCACATAAACTAGGCAGAAATATCACATAAATTAACTTCTGTCATTCCTTCTACACCACCTTTCTTGTAACTCCCTGACACACCCACACACATACTGTTCTTGATCAATTATTAGGGCTCATATGCAAGAACAGATGGTACTGTAAGGAATACTTAAGGAGTAGGGAGATACTTTTAATAATTAAATACAGATCTGCAATATTGATGCTACCAAAACTACATATATAGCCACTCACTCACACACTCACACCAGCCTCAATGTCATACCAGTCTCTTTTGACTGTTCCTCTCCCACCTCTGTGCCTAAGGTGTCTCTGGCTACACCTCCAATTGTTTCAGCAGTTTTCCACCCTCCTTACTCTACCTCCTCAAAGTTGCACACAAACATACACATATCCAAGTGCATCAGCCCATGTTAGCCAGCTGACATTGGCACCTGGGAGGTGGAGTTTGCACATACAGATGAGTACAGTAGACACTCATCACCCTGATATATTCCATTGAACCCAGAGCTTCTAACTGCAGGTGGAACAATTTTGTTGGCATGTGTTCAACTCATCGTCTTGCACTTCTTTTGACAAAATAGACACAACACTATTTGGATGGATCTGAAGATCTCAATGAATATTTTTTATTTTTCATAAAAATGCCTTTCTATCACTGATATCCCAAGTTCCCCGAGCCTTCTCTCCTCCTATTACCCTTCCAGCACTCCAACTCTCCTACCTCCTCACCATTTTTAACACCTTTATTTTTTAGTTGGGTACTCCACAGTGATAGTACGAAAATCTCAAGCTTACACTGCCCCTCACAGTCCCTCTGAATAAAATATGCTCTTGTGAACATCCCACAAACTCGTGCTAACCGTTGCTGAATCCGAGTTGCCTGAGATTGAATTCAAAGGGGGGTGGGCTTCAGCACTGTGAAGATCATTTTGACTTGCTTTTGTTTTTCATTTACGGTGCATGCTTTTCTTTTATATGCAGTTACCAGTAGGTCAAAGTCCAACAATATAGTTACAAAATATTTTGTCCTTTTTATGGTCTGGCCCGACAGTACAGTAACACAGACGGAGGGGACAGTAATTTACCTACATTGAAGTTTATGCCTGGCCTACACCGAATTAAGCTTTTTGCTGTTTAAAAAAAATATATCCATTCCCATGTAAATAATTTGTAATGTTTCACA
The DNA here is from genome assembly GCF_031143425.1 of Pleurodeles waltl. Lineage (NCBI taxonomy): Eukaryota > Metazoa > Chordata > Amphibia > Caudata > Salamandridae > Pleurodeles > Pleurodeles waltl. Next base: position 154,709,051 of record NC_090439.1, read on the forward strand.
GTGCCGTACAACATTAATTGAAAACCAGGCCTATTGGCATTGTCAATGCTTGTTGGTTATGCATTTATGAGGAGCCCACCACTTGTCCCACTCCCACCGTGTTTTTTAATGCCAAAATGTCCCAACTGTACATTCCTTAGCAAACATAGTAAATCCTAAAACGTGGCGGATAAATATTTTGCTATTTTTTTAAATATCTAGTATTAAGGATATTTTAAGCGTTTCGCGAATCAGGGCGAAAATAGCACAAGATAAGAATAGATGATAAGAAGAAGAAGTATAAAGCAAAATGCTCCGACTTCTGAATTATTATTTGGAAGTGTATATTATTCTCATCCTGATCAAAGACCGCATAGTGTGCTGTGTTTTGTAACCATATACAAGAGGTTCCCTTAGCTATACATCAAAATACATTACAGAAAGGGTGAGCACCCACTCCAAATTATAATAATTCGGAGCACAGCCTCAGCATTTGTGTCATGGGCCGGCCTTGTCAGAGCCTTTGTTTGTTTATTTATAGCAGTTACTGGTCATTGTGGGGTGAAGGGGATTGGTCTGACCTCTGGCCCATTCTTAGGCAGATTTTGAGCAGAAGTTCCTCTCATGTGGCACTAATTGAAATGATTGGCAGAGGGTGGGGGTCGGGGCCGGGGGGTTGTGAGCTCACTCTGTCTGACTCAGGCTTATCTGCCAGGGGCTAAGCGAGGAGAGCGAGGGAGGGAGGGGGCAGAGCCTCTGCTTCATTCCAGCAGGGCTCAGGACCCGGGCCATCTGTCCACACAGGGGGTTTGGCTGCGCACTGAGGGACGGCGCTCACTCCAGCTACTCTGCAGAGGGAAACGGCGTGGGGAACTACTCGGGACTGGATGTGCCGTGCTTGGGAGCTCCTCAGCAGGTCAGTGCGCCAGAAAGGCCAATGTCTGTGCTGGGACAGGTGGCCAGCGCCTTGTCCCGGCTTCCGTCTTTTCTGCCTTATTTAGAGGGGTGCGAGGCCGTTTGAGGGACAGATCTTGGGGGAGAAAGCAGGTTAGAACGTGGATTGCTACCTCTGAATTCTGCCCCACCCCGGTGTGAGATACAGGCCCGTGTTACGTCATGCTGCTATGCGCTCCTGGGTTTAGCAGTTAACGGAAACGGGACACTGGCTGTTTCCATGATTTTCCCAAGACCCGTCTGACAGTGCACTGAAGTGACGAATTCATAATCAGAACCCGCGGTTTTCAGTTCCTGGTCCCAGAACTGGAGAATTGATGTCTTGTTAGACAACTGCTTCTCAAGCAAACAAATGCAGCGTAGCACCTCCGGGCTGAGGAAGTGTGGCACAAAAAACAGCCCCACACGGCCTTTGCGACCAGCCCTCGGCACTGACTGATTGCCCTACAATCCTGTGCAATCCTGCTAGCATGGTGCAATCAGTACATCCCATCCAACGAGAATTTTCTTGTATTGTTTGCCCCATTCCTTCTGTGTGCAACCCACGTAGGGGTCGGGTCCCGTTTTGGAAAAGGTGCGGCAAACCGGGAACCGCTGCTCAGCGCCGGAGTTCCCTGCATCTCTTGAATTAATGAGCCCCGCTCGCTGAGAGGCCAGTCAGTGTAAGAGCATGTCACTGGCCGTGCCGCTCCTCTATTGTATGGCGGGAGCAGCAGAAGGATTGAGCCCGTCCCACAGCCCCAGCAGCCCAGCGTCCCACCTGTCGTTTGTCTGCTGGGCACCGTTTGGATCCATTGCATTCTGCTCTTTCATTTCTCGTATATCTTCAGTTCTGAGAGGATTTGGTACCATGTCGCTATAAAACAATTTTCATATTAAAATATGTAGTCATTCTTACACTATAGGTGTGGTTTCTTACAAGCAAGATAACGGGTAAACCAAGCACGCTCGGAAGGGTGCTACTTTTTGCGTTTAAGGCGTGTTTGAAGGCGTAGGCTTTCAGATCACGCTGTCTGTGGAAGTGACCTCCCGGCCCCGAAAGGGTGCCCGCCCCCCACCACGCACACCCGGTTTTATACACAAGTTTATCGTCCTTGCAAGCCTGCATCTGATTGTTTTTGAGTACCTCGATGTGCCGAGCTGTAGGGAAATATCAGAGAAACCCCTGAATTGGGCAGGGCGAAGTTGCTAATATCCATATAAACATATAGGGCCAGATGTACAAAGCAATGGTTGCAACATCCTGGTCATAATTTGTAACCGGTATTTTGCAAGCAGTGTGGTATTTTGCGACCCCACCTATGTAATAGCTTAGTTTGCAAAATAAAGAATCATAGGGGGTCGCAATTCAACCCCCTCAAGAATATAGGGCCAGATGTAGCAAAGGTTTTTACCCATTCTGTGTCTATGGAGAAAAGTGTTCGTACATATGGCCCATCATTAGGTAGGTCGCATATTGCGACCCTCTACGGTTCGCTGCTATCACGGCCTGCAGACCTCCGTGTCTGTGATTGATTTTAAATAAAGCATTTTTTTAAAATGTAGACCATTTTCCTTGAAGAAAAGCGCGATGTGTTTAAAAAGTTGCGGTAACATTTTTTAGGAGTAGATATTAAAAATGTTTTATTTGTCAAAGCTGTTTTTATTAAAAATAAGTGGAAGCTGTGGACATATTCTTGTTGGCAATGTTATTTGTATTTTATATCAAAAATAGTAATTAACCTCTAATTTTCGTGAACATATACTCTTGCTACAAACAGCAATGACAAAGTACATGAAGAGTTGCCAAGTGGGTTTTTAGAGGCCCAAGGTTATCAATAATCAGTATTATGGAATTCTGTCATTTCAGACTCCTCATATGGAAGGGTAAGATGAGGATGTCAGAAGGGCAAAGCAAGCGAGAGACCATTAAAAGGCAATTGAAAACTAAGGCCCAGCTTTGTAAATCTTTCATTCAGCTCAGCAAGCCAACTTGCTGCCCTGGATTGTGTGAAGAGAGCAGAAATGTGCCATATCTATGAAGATACAGTGCACTTCTGCTCTCTTATCAAGCTAGTGCGCTTCGGGCAGCATACTGCCAACGCCGGAACCCTAGAACCATGGTGCAAGCGTGCCTGCGTTACAGGTAGGATTATTTTTGTGCAGGAAGAGATACCCTCCTGCACAAAAATAATCCCTTGCTACGTTTGCTGCAGAATGCAGCACCAATGGAAACAGAAAATAGCAAGGAGAAATAATGGTATGTCTCCTTGTTACTCCTCTCTGGGGTAGGTGCACTATTTTGAAGCAAAGCGAGGTTTATTGCCAATAGTCACAAGGGAGCACACTGCCTCTCGTTCCAGCACAGCCTATGGTAAATTTGGGTTTGCATCAACATGCATGACACAAGGATGACATAATTGCATAGTAAATCTCGGCCTAAATGTGGGTGGTACAAATGACATTGGTTTGGTAGGTATTTTCAGTTGGTAGAACGTTATTGGATTTCTTTTTTTGTTGTTGAAAAATTACACAGAATAAAAAACTCCAAACTCGATGTAAGAGGGGTTTTAATATTCACTCATGCCATAATCTGAAGAGTTCACATTGTGAATTCATGTGACTCTTCACGATCTTTTTTTGCCAATGTGTTGCATTATCCAACATGTTCCATCCTGTAAAGTGATAGAAAAATACATGATGCTGGAAGAAATGTTTGGTGCCACCTAGAAATCTTCTATGTGTAAAAGAGTATTCACTCCAGAATAAACAAAATTAAGTTTAACAAGGATGGTTAGAGCTCACTTATGGTAGGCGTAGAAATCTGAAGGAAAGATTTTTGTTTTGTTGTGTGCTAACATATGTCTAAGTGGTATTGTCTGATCAATTAGGGATGGTGTAGGCATGTTTGGTGTGGTTGTAATGGTAGTGAGACATGCTGTTCACTGGTGTAGGTGGTTTTTAACTACCATTATAGAAATGCCACTTTTAGAAAGTGAGCATTTCTCTCTGCTTATGACTATGGTGTTTTGCAGCTTACCTCCAATAAACGTCTAGGTCAGAGTGACAGCTGGGCTCCGTGCATACTTTTCAGACAGCTTGTACACAGGGAGGGTGGAGGTGTCACAAGAGTGAATGGTCTTCCTGGGCTGGGAGAAGTACAGGCGGGGCACACCTTCATCTGTAAAGGCTGTGCCCTGGCATCACACAAATGGCTCATCTAACCCCCACTGATGTGTGGAGCCAGTGCTGGAGGAGAAAGGAGACAGCCCTGAAACCAGTTAGTGCTGGTTGGAACTCCTTTTCCCCCTTTTGTTGAGGCTGAGCAAAATGAGTATAAGTACAGGGGGTTGTCCTCCACATTGTTAGAGCACTTTTGGAACTGGGACTGATCCTCTGTCAGAGGGACTACTGGACTGTACAAAGGACTCATCTAGACTGCCCTTCTGTTTGCTGCCCTACTGCTTGGGGTCTGCTGGGTGGCCAAAAGGACTCATCAGGATAGCTTTTCTGCTTGTTGCCCTGCAGCTAGGCATTCCCTGAACTGGACCTCCCTGGCTCTGCTGGACTGCCAGGAGGAACTGCCACTTAAGCCCCCCTTGCTTGTGTGTGCTGGTCTGCCTGCCACAGTTGTGCCCCCTAAGTACTCTCCTGTGATGGGCTGTGTCAGAACAGGCTGTAGATCCTTGAGTCCCACCCAGCAGCCCCCTTAACAGTGCATGAAGAGCGCTCTGTGCTCCCCTGGTTCTGGAGAGAACTCTAGTGGCGTCAGAGCATGAGGAGCGCTCTGTTTTTTTTTTTCTTTTTGTAGCGCATGGAGAGCGCTTCTGACATTCATCTCTGCCGCCCTAGGCGTGAGGAAGTGGACCATGCCTCCATGGGTGAGGCTCCCCTGTTGCAGGAGGGGTCGTGAGGAGCCCCTTGTGAAGCATGGCGGAGTACTTTAGGAAGTACCCCTGGGGCACTGGAGACCACTGACCTCAGGAGATCCTCGCGCCGTGACCTGGGCCGACCAGACAGAGCTGCGGATTTGCAGCCACTTTGGTAAGGGCTGCCCGGTGCACTGCGAGGAGGGAAGAGAAGGCCCCGGAGAGCTCCTGGTGGGCTGCCTCAGGGAGGCACTGCTCTGAGAGAGGAAATAGAAGGAGTCGTGCAGCATGCACTTGGGCAGCTGGCCTGCTGTCTTTGTCTTCCCCTCCTCAGTGGGGAGACACCAGCGTCACCCCACACCTCAGGAGCGGAATGCGGGGGCAGTCAGGTCTCCCACTGGAACACCAAGTGGGCCCCCCACCATTATTTCCACATTTCTGCATGTTCTCCACTTGGAGTACAGGAGCTCCTAGAAGAGGACACGTGCCTCCAGGACTATCACAACTACTACAAGAGGAGCATGGGAACTTCTAGGGTGATGTGTTGAGTTTTGCTCACCCGATATCAGATACAGGAAGCGCTGATGAGCTGTGATTGTCATGTAAAAGGGGGATGTTTGCCTTACTAGAGTGACGGGCAGGAAACCTCAACAAAGGTCCCGATCACTTGGTAAGCCCCTCAGACCTCCCAAAGGTGCTGTAGGAAATTACTGTAAAATGCATACTAGGCGCCATGGTGTTCCTGCGGCCCAGTTTCGGTTAGATTATCATATTACACATTATCTATTGTGCACTGTGATTCACTGTGAGTAATATATCTTATTGAGCTCCAAAAATAAGGAACATAATTTGTAATTTTATAGGTCCCACTTTTAAATTAAACCCTAGCTCTATTTCTAACCAAAAAGAAGGTCATGTCAAAAAGGGTTAGCTTTGTGTGCACAAAAAGCAGGACTTTTCTAGCTATTTTCTGCACTTGATCAATTACATGGCTACAGGAAGAGTGTGAAGAAAGTTGCGAACCAGTTAGGGTAGCCAACCTTGAACAATAAGTTGCTTCCCCAATGTTTCTGTTTGTAACTCTTAGGATTTACCATTTTTTACCACCATTCGTTTTAAAGTGAGTATGCGTTCTGTTTCTTTCATAGTTTAGAAGCTGACATTTTCCACTTCCCATAAATCACTGATTATTAGCAAGCTACACCCTTATGTTGTCAGCAAAGGGCTACTTCCAGTAAGTTCACCAAAGTCAAAATGAATCTTTGTGACCCCTTATGATTTAACTGAAATCATACCATAAATAAGGTCCGTAGTTTTACATCCTTTGCTGTCCAGGCGGTGCAGCAGATGCGTTAACCGATGTAGTTATTCGCAAACTTTTAATAGAAGCTGAAGACGAGTCTAAAAGATCTTTTGGATAGGGCCACACTTTTAATATCAAATATATTGGGAAACAAGCACTTGCAGTGCAATAGGCCTCGCATTTTCTTGAGTGAGACCTATTGGCATTGTAAATTTATAACTGGACTTTTCTTGCCTGATAAATTGGTCAACCCTGCCTCGTAATGCCGTCTTTTCCTGACATATAATTTCAGTGGCCCAGCATTTAACTAAAGCACTTCCATTTACCTTCTTCCTCTATCTTAAAACATATACAATTATCATATAAACTTTTATCAGAAATAAACTTTTGGCATTATGGTGTAATGCTCAAAACATCATAACAAAACTATCATTTTCGACAGATTGTAGGGTGAAAGGAAAGAGGGAGTCCAGAGTAAAGATGGAGAGAACAAATGGCGTAGTAAAGGTGTAATTGGCCCTGGAGTAAGAAAGAAAAATGGTTGACTGGAATTTCAGTAATTAGAGGTCCATAGGTCTCTAGGTCCCAGTGCCACTGCACCTGTTGCTTCATTGATAACGAAGCCTTAGGAGAGAGAACGGATAGAGCACAAAAAGAGAGCGAAAGGAATACAACAAACAAAAGTAAGAAAGAGATGGGGTCGCAAAGAAATAAAAGAAAGAAGGGAAAGAAAGAAAGAACGAGAAAATGAAAACACAACTAAGAGAAGAACTAGAGCAAACATGTGAGACAAAAGAAAAGGGGAAGGAAGCTAGCGAATGAAAGATAAAGAGGAAAAAATAATGAAGAAGTGTGAAAAGAATGAGAAAAATTAACATTAGAGAAAAAAAGAGATGGTGAGAGAAAAAAGCAGCAAAAGAACCAGGGCATGTATATACTGACACATTTCCCACAGAATGGGAAAACCACTTTGACACTTCGGGCCCCACAAGTAACTTGTTGCTTCCACCTACAGATGGGTAAAAGAGGGAAATAAAGTAAAACGAGAATTGACAGAAAAAGATGAAAAAACACTAGAGAAAGGAAGGAAGAAAGATCTAAAAAAAAAAGTGAAAGGATGCATACCTAGGCAAAGGAAAGAGCAAATAAAAATGACAAAGAAAGAATGAAGGGAAGAGAAAACAATAGTGAAAGAATGATCACCTGATGAAGAAAAAAGAGAAGCACGAAACAAAGAAAGAAATAACCAAGTTTTTGCAAGTTTGAAAAAGGAGGTAGGAAGAGGGAAATAAAAAAGGGAGAGGAGTAGAAATGAACATTTGAAACAAAGACCAAAACTGTTAATGTGTGGATTTTAAGAGCTGGAAAGAGAGAACTGGGGGAGAAAGAAAACATTCAGAGTAAGCGCAGTAAAGGAAAGAACGGAGATAGATAGGTGAAACAGACACTTCCAAATAAAGATGGCAGCTAAGAATAGATTTAATTGGCTCCCCCACATCCTCAAACAAAAGTCAGACTGTGGAACACCAAGGGGCACAGCAGAACAACAAGAGGTGCATTAGCAGAGTTGTATGTTGTAAGGAAATGCCTCCTTGGCATGGTTGCCCCCTGACTTTTTGCCTTTGCTGATGCTATGTTTACAATTGAAAGTGTGCTGAGGCCTGCTAACCAGGCCCCAGCACCAGTGTTCTTTCCCTAACCTGTACTTTTGTATCCACAATTGGCAGACCCCGGCATCCAGATAAGTCCCTTGTAACTGGTACTTCTAGTACCAAGGGCCCTGATGCCAAGGAAGGTCTCTAAGGGCTGCAGCATGTCTTATGCCACCCTGGAGACCTCTCACTCAGCACAGACACACTGCTTGCCAGCTTGTGTGTGCTAGTGAGGACAAAACGAGTAAGTCGACATGGCACTCCCCTCAGGGTGCCATGCCAGCCTCTCACTGCCTATGCAGTATAGGTAAGACACCCCTCTAGCAGGCCTTACAGCCCTAAGGCAGGGTGCACTATACCATAGGTGAGGGTACCAGTGCATGAGCATGGTACCCCTACAGTGTCTAAACAAAACCTTAGACATTGTAAGTGCAGGGTAGCCATAAGAGTATATGGTCTGGGAGTCTGTCAAACACGAACTCCACAGCACCATAATGGCTACACTGAAAACTGGGAAGTTTGGTATCAAACTTCTCAGCACAATAAATGCACACTGATGCCAGTGTACATTTTATTGTAAAATACACCACAGAGGGCACCTTAGAGGTGCCCCCTGAAACTTAACCGACTGTCTGTGTAGGCTGACTAGTTCCAGCAGCCTGCCACACTAGAGACATGTTGCTGGCCCCATGGGGAGAGTGCCTTTGTCACTCTGAGGCCAGTAACAAAGCCTGCACTGGGTGGAGATGCTAACACCTCCCCCAGGCAGGAGCTGTGACACCTGGCGGTGAGCCTCAAAGGCTCACCCCTTTGTCACAGCCCAGCAGGGCACTCCAGCTTAGTGGAGTTGCCCGCCCCCTCCGGCCACGGCCCCCACTTTTGGCGGCAAGGCTGGAGGGAACAAAGAAAGCAACAAGGAGGAGTCACTGGCCAGTCAGGACAGCCCCTAAGGTGTCCTGAGCTGAAGTGACTCTAACTTTTAGAAATCCTCCATCTTGCAGATGGAGGATTCCCCCAATAGGGTTAGGATTGTGACCCCCTCCCCTTGGGAGGAGGCACAAAGAGGGTGTACCCACCCTCAGGGCTAATAGCCATTGGCTACTAACCCCCCAGACCTAAACACGCCCTTAAATTTAGTATTTAAGGGCTACCCTGAACCCTAGAAAATTAGATTCCTGCAACAACAAGAAGAAGGACTGCCCAGCTGAAAACCCCTGCAGAGGAAGACCAGAAGACAACAACTGCCTTGGCTCCAGAAACTCACCGGCCTGTCTCCTGCCTTCCAAAGAACTCTGCTCCAGCGATGCCTTCCAAAGGGACCAGCGACCTCTGAATCCTCTGAGGACTGCCCTGCTTCGACGACGACAAGAAACTCCAGAGGACAGCGGACCTGCTCCAAAAAGACTGCAACTTTGTTTCAAGAAGCAGCTTTAAAGAACCCTGCAACTCCCCGCAAGAAGCGTGAGACTTGCAACACTGCACCCGGCGACCCCGACTCGGCTGGTGGAGAACCAACACCTCAGGGAGGACCCCCGGACTACTCTACGACTGTGAGTACCAAAACCTGTCCCCCCTGACCCCCCACAGCGCCGCCTGCAGAGGGAATCCCGAGGCTTCCCCTGACCGCGACTCTCTGAAACCTAAGTCCCGACGCCTGGAAAAGACCCTGCACCCGCAGCCCCCAGGACCTGAAGGACCGGACTTTCACTGGAGAAGTGACCCCCAGGAGTCCCTCTCCCTTGCCCAAGTGGAGGTTTCCCCGAGGAAGCCCCCCCTTGCCTGCCTGCAGCGCTGAAGAGATCCCTTGATCTCTCATAGACTAACATTGAAAACCCGACGCTTGTTTCTACACTGCACCCGGCCGCCCCCGCGCTGCTGAGGGTGAAATTTCTGTGTGGGCTTGTGTCCCCCCCGGTGCCCTACAAAACCCCCCTGGTCTGCCCTCCGAAGACGCGGGTACTTACCTGCAAGCAGACCGGAACCGGAGCACCCCCTTCTCTCCATTCTAGCCTATGCGTTTTGGGCACCACTTTGAACTCTGCACCTGACCGGCCCTGAGCTGCTGGTGTGGTGACTTTGGGGTGGCTCTGAACCCCCAACGGTGGGCTACCTTGGACCAAGAACTGAACCCTGTAAGTGTCTTACTTACCTGGTAAAACTAACAAAAACTTACCTCCCCCAGGAACTGTGAAAATTGCACTGTGTCCACTTTTAAAGTAGCTATTTGTCAATAACTTGAAAAGTATACATGCAATTGAAATGGTTCAAAGTTCCTAAATGTACTTACCTGCAATACCTTTCAAACAAGATATTACATGTTAAATTTGAACCTGTGGTTCTTAAAATAAACTAAGAAAAGATATTTTTCTATAACAAAACCTATTGGCTGGATTTGTCTCTGAGTGTGTGTACCTCATTTATTGTCTATGTGTATGTACAACAAATGCTTAACACTACTCCTTGGATAAGCCTACTGCTCGACCACACTACCACAAAATAGAGCATTAGTATTATCTATTTTTACCACTATTTTACCTCTAAGGGGAACCCTTGGACTCTGTGCATGCTATTCCTTACTTTGAAATAGCACATACAGAGCCAACTTCCTACATTGGTGGCAGCGGTGGGATTCGAACCCACGCCTCCAAAGAGACTGGAGTCTGGAAAAATGGCCCAGCCTACCAAGAGAAAAGGAAAGTCAGTTGGGAAACCAACTGCAACACAGTCAGAAAAAGGGAACCTCTCTTCTCAGGAAGAAGTTCTGCCCTCTGAGGGAACTGAACCTTTGGAGCTTGAACCTTATCAGGTTGAGCTCTTAGGCCCAGGGGGACCCTCAAGGGAGGAGCTGTGTAAGGGACAAGAAACCTGTCCCTCTCTTGAAGGCCTTAGGCAGCAAGCTGCTGAAGAGTCCAAGGGCAAGAAAAATGGAACACATAGGGTCTATTGGGAAGATGGACTCCTGTACACTGAGGCCAGAGACCCCAAACCTGGTACCACTAGGAGAGTGGTAGTGCCTCAGTCGTTCAGAGAGTTTATTCTGACCTTAGCCCATGATATTCCCCTTGCTGGGCATTTGGGACAAACCAAGACGTGGGAGAGGTTAGTCAACCACTTCTACTGGCCCAATATGTCCCAGAAGGTTAAGGAGTTTTGCCTCTCCTGCCCCACCTGTCAATCCAGTGGTAAGACAGGTGGGCACCCAAAGGCCCCCCTCATTCCACTTCCAGTGGTGGGGGTCCCCTTTGAAAGAGTGGGTGTGGACATAGTTGGTCCACTGGAACCTCCCACAGCCTCAGGAAATATGTACATCCTAGTAGTAGTGGATCATGCTACTAGGTATCCTGAAGCTATTCCCCTTAGGTCGACTACTGCCCCTGCAGTAGCCAAGGCCCTCATTGGTATCTTTACCAGAGTGGGTTTCCCTAAGGAGGTGGTGTCTGACAGAGGTACCAACTTCATGTCAGCATACCTAAAACACATGTGGAATGAGTGTGGAGTGACTTACAAATTCACTACACCATACCATCCACAAACTAATGGCTTAGTTGAGAGATTCAACAAGACATTAAAAGGCATGATCATGGGGCTCCCAGAAAAACTCAAAAGGAGATGGGATGTCCTCTTGCCATGTCTGCTTTTCGCTTACAGAGAGGTGCCACAGAAGGGAGTAGGATTCTCACCCTTTGAACTTCTGTTTGGCCACCCTGTAAGGGGACCACTTGCTCTTGTTAAAGAAGGCTGGGAGAGACCTCTTCATGAGCCTAAACAAGACATAGTGGACTATGTACTTGGCCTTCGCTCTAGAATGGCATAGTACATGGAAAAGGCAACCAAAAACCTTGAGGCCAGCCAACAGCTCCAGAAGTTTTGGTATGACCAAAAGGCTGCACTGGTTGAGTTCCAACCAGGGCAGAAAGTCTGGGTTCTGGAGCCTGTGGCTCCCAGGGCACTCCAGGACAAATGGAGTGGCCCTTACCCAGTGCTAGAAAGGAAGAGTCAGGTCACCTACCTGGTGGACCTGGGCACAAGCAGGAGCCCCAAGAGGGTGATCCATGTGAACCGCCTTAAGCTCTTCCATGACAGGGCTGATGTGAATCTGTTGATGGTAACAGATGAGGATCAGGAGGCAGAGAGTGAACCTCTCCCTGATCTTCTGTCATCAGACCCAAAAGATGGCTCAGTAGATGGAGTGATCTACTCAGACACCCTCTCTGGCCAACAGCAAGCTGATTGTAGGAGAGTCCTACAACAGTTTCCTGAACTCTTCTCCTTAACCCCTGGTCAGACACACCTGTGTACCCATGATGTGGACACAGGAGACAGCATGCCTGTCAAGAACAAAATCTTTAGACAGTCTGACCATGTTAAGGAAAGCATTAAGGTGGAAGTCCACAAGATGCTGGAATTGGGAGTAATTGAGCGCTCTGACAGCCCCTGGGCTAGCCCAGTGGTCTTAGTCCCCAAACCTCACACCAAAGATGGAAAGAAAGAGATGAGGTTTTGTGTGGACTACAGAGGGCTCAATTCTGTCACCAAGACAGATGCTCATCCAATTCCTAGAGCTGATGAGCTCATAGATAAATTAGGTGCTGCCAAATTCTTAAGTACCTTTGACTTGACAGCAGGGTACTGGCAAATACAAATGGCACCTGGAGCAAAAGAGAAAACAGCATTCTCCACACCTGATGGGCATTATCAGTTTACTGTTATGCCCTTTGGTTTAAAGAATGCCCCTGCCACCTTCCAAAGGTTGGTGAATCAAGTCCTTGCTGGCTTGGAGTCCTTTAGCACAGCTTATCTTGATGATATTGCTGTCTTTAGCTCCACCTGGCAGGATCACCTGGTCCACCTGAAGAAGGTTTTGAAGGCTCTGCAATCTGCAGGCCTCTCTATCAAGGCATCCAAATGCCAGATAGGGCAGGGAACTGTGGTTTACTTGGGCCACCTTGTAGGTGGAGGCCAAGTTCAGCCACTCCAACCCAAGATCCAGACTATTCTGGACTGGGTAGCTCCAAAAACCCAGACTCAAGTCAGGGCATTCCTTGGCTTGACTGGGTATTACAGGAGGTTTGTGAAGGGATATGGATCCATTGTGACAGCCCTCACTGAACTCACCTCCAAGAAAATGCCCAAGAAAGTGAACTGGACTGTGGAATGCCAACAGGCCTTTGACACCCTGAAACAAGCAATGTGCTCAGCACCAGTTCTAAAAGCTCCAGATTATTCTAAGCAGTTCATTGTGCAGACAGATGCCTCTGAACATGGGATAGGGGCAGTTTTGTCCCAAACAAATGATGATGGCCTTGACCAGCCTGTTGCTTTCATTAGCAGGAGGTTACTCCCCAGGGAGCAGCGTTGGAGTGCCATTGAGAGGGAGGCCTTTGCTGTGGTTTGGTCCCTGAAGAAGCTGAGACCATACCTCTTTGGGACTCACTTCCTAGTTCAAACTGACCACAGACCTCTCAAATGGCTGATGCAAATGAAAGGTGAAAATCCTAAACTGTTGAGGTGGTCCATCTCCCTACAGGGAATGGACTTTATAGTGGAACACAGACCTGGGACTGCCCATGCCAATGCAGATGGCCTTTCCAGGTTCTTCCACTTAGAAAATGAAGACTCTCTTGGGAAAGGTTAGTCTCATCCTCTTTCGTTTGGGGGGGGGTTGTGTAAGGAAATGCCTCCTTGGCATGGTTGCCCCCTGACTTTTTGCCTTTGCTGATGCTATGTTTACAATTGAAAGTGTGCTGAGGCCTGCTAACCAGGCCCCAGCACCAGTGTTCTTTCCCTAACCTGTACTTTTGTATCCACAATTGGCAGACCCTGGCATCCAGATAAGTCCCTTGTAACTGGTACTTCTAGTACCAAGGGCCCTGATGCCAAGGAAGGTCTCTAAGGGCTGCAGCATGTCTTATGCCACCCTGGAGACCTCTCACTCAGCACAGACACACTGCTTGCCAGCTTGTGTGTGCTAGTGAGGACAAAACGAGTAAGTCGACATGGCACTCCCCTCAGGGTGCCATGCCAGCCTCTCACTGCCTATGCAGTATAGGTAAGACACCCCTCTAGCAGGCCTTACAGCCCTAAGGCAGGGTGCACTATACCATAGGTGAGGGTACCAGTGCATGAGCATGGTACCCCTACAGTGTCTAAACAAAACCTTAGACATTGTAAGTGCAGGGTAGCCATAAGAGTATATGGTCTGGGAGTCTGTCAAACACGAACTCCACAGCACCATAATGGCTACACTGAAAACTGGGAAGTTTGGTATCAAACTTCTCAGCACAATAAATGCACACTGATGCCAGTGTACATTTTATTGTAAAATACACCACAGAGGGCACCTTAGAGGTGCCCCCTGAAACTTAACCGACTGTCTGTGTAGGCTGACTAGTTCCAGCAGCCTGCCACACTAGAGACATGTTGCTGGCCCCATGGGGAGAGTGCCTTTGTCACTCTGAGGCCAGTAACAAAGCCTGCACTGGGTGGAGATGCTAACACCTCCCCGAGGCAGGAGCTGTGACACCTGTTGGTGAGCCTCAAAGGCTCACCCCTTTGTCACAGCCCAGCAGGGCACTCCAGCTTAGTGGAGTTGCCCGCCCCCTCCGGCCACGGCCCCCACTTTTGGCGGCAAGGCTGGAGGGAACAAAGAAAGCAACAAGGAGGAGTCACTGGCCAGTCAGGACAGCCCCTAAGGTGTCCTGAGCTGAAGTGACTCTAACTTTTAGAAATCCTCCATCTTGCAGATGGAGTATTCCCCCAATAGGGTTAGGATTGTGACCCCCTCCCCTTGGGAGGAGGCACAAAGAGGGTGTACCCACCCTCAGGGCTAGTAGCCATTGGCTACTAACCCCCCAGACCTAAACACGCCCTTAAATTTAGTATTTAAGGGCTACCCTGAACCCTAGAAAATTAGATTCCTGCAACAACAAGAAGAAGGACTGCCCAGCTGAAAACCCCTGCAGAGGAAGACCAGAAGACAACAACTGCCTTGGCTCCAGAAACTCACCGGCCTGTCTCCTGCCTTCCAAAGAACTCTGCTCCAGCGATGCCTTCCAAAGGGACCAGCGACCTTTGAATCCTCTGAGGACTGCCCTGCTTCGACGACGACAAGAAACTCCCGAGGACAGCGGACCTGCTCCAAAAAGACTGCAACTTTGTTTCAAGAAGCAGCTTTAAAGAACCCTGCAACTCCCCGCAAGAAGCGTGAGACTTGCAACACTGCACCCGGCGACCCCGACTCGGCTGGTGGAGAACCAACACCTCAGGGAGGACCCCCGGACTACTCTACGACTGTGAGTACCAAAACCTGTCCCCCCTGACCCCCCACAGCGCCGCCTGCAGAGGGAATCCCGAGGCTTCCCCTGACCGCGACTCTCTGAAACCTAAGTCCCGACGCCTGGAAAAGACCCTGCACCCGCAGCCCCCAGGACCTGAAGGACCGGACTTTCACTGGAGAAGTGACCCCCAGGAGTCCCTCTCCCTTGCCCAAGTGGAGGTTTCCCCGAGGAAGCCCCCCCTTGCCTGCCTGCAGCGCTGAAGAGATCCCTTGATCTCTCATAGACTAACATTGAAAACCCGACGCTTGTTTCTACACTGCACCCGGCCGCCCCCGCGCTGCTGAGGGTGAAATTTCTGTGTGGGCTTGTGTCCCCCCCGGTGCCCTACAAAACCCCCCTGGTCTGCCCTCCGAAGACGCGGGTACTTACCTGCAAGCAGACCGGAACCGGAGCACCCCCTTCTCTCCATTCTAGCCTATGCGTTTTGGGCACCACTTTGAACTCTGCACCTGACCGGCCCTGAGCTGCTGGTGTGGTGACTTTGGGGTGGCTCTGAACCCCCAACGGTGGGCTACCTTGGACCAAGAACTGAACCCTGTAAGTGTCTTACTTACCTGGTAAAACTAACAAAAACTTACCTCCCCCAGGAACTGTGAAAATTGCACTGTGTCCACTTTTAAAGTAGCTATTTGTCAATAACTTGAAAAGTATACATGCAATTGAAATGGTTCAAAGTTCCTAAATGTACTTACCTGCAATACCTTTCAAACAAGATATTACATGTTAAATTTGAACCTGTGGTTCTTAAAATAAACTAAGAAAAGATATTTTTCTATAACAAAACCTATTGGCTGGATTTGTCTCTGAGTGTGTGTACCTCATTTATTGTCTATGTGTATGTACAACAAATGCTTAACACTACTCCTTGGATAAGCCTACTGCTCGACCACACTACCACAAAATAGAGCATTAGTATTATCTATTTTTACCACTATTTTACCTCTAAGGGGAACCCTTGGACTCTGTGCATGCTATTCCTTACTTTGAAATAGCACATACAGAGCCAACTTCCTACATATGTGAACCCCAATACAGCAATATTGGGGTGCTTCAGATCAGGATTGAGTGTATAGACCGAGCTGTGTCCTTGCCCAGTGCTGGAGTGACAGAAAGGCAGCGAGTGGGGAATGAGAAACGGAGCACCGTGTAATTCCTGGTATTGGAATAATGGGGTGCTGCAGGTTAGGGTTGAGGTGCACCGACAGAGTTGCATGTGGGCTGCAGTACTGGAATAGTAATGGGCTCACAAGGTCAGAAGTGAGGTATGTTAATGGAGCTATGCGTGGAACATAGACCCATATTTATACTTTTTGACCCAAACCATGTGATGGAGGCCTACGAAAAGTGACGGATTGGGCCCAATGCATCAGTCTGTAAATATGGGCAATGTGGAACTGAAAAAGCACCACTGGTGCATAAAAAATGATGCAATGGTGGCCCAACCTCCTTGAATATGAGGTCCCCAGTTTTTTAAGCCAACAATTAATTTATTTGATCTATCTCCTGCTTAAATCCCCTTTAGTTCAATATATGTCAATAGATAAAATGATTTTCCAAGATTTTTTTCAAATATTCCTCTTTCAAGTGCTAAATGTTGGCATGTATGCAAGTACAAACCCCCATTTTAAAGGCTGCTGAACTCAGAGGGTAAAACCTTTGAACTATGGAAGAGGTGTATTTTTGTACATTACACTGTTAAATGTGGAGAACCACAGAATTTGCCAGACCACCATGTGTAAAAACAAAAACTCAGTAGTTACTGTGATCTAAAATTAAGATGGACAAAAACTGCAGGCAGGGAAAACTACAGAAAAGAGTAGGACAAAATAAAAAATAAGGGAAAGATAATTCAATTAGAGCAACTAAATTTATATCTAACGAAAGTAAGAAAGTAAAGTATAGATTGAACAACAAGGTTTTCAATATGCAGGGATTATTGAATAAACAATTAATGCATTGATTACAAGGTGGGCTAAAGGATGAGGTGTTAATCACACCTGCTAAATACTCATACTACATGGGATTTTAATTACTGAGTGTAGCAAAAGTCTCATTTCTGAGTTTTCTTTTGGAAAAATAGGAATCACAAGTAGAAAGGTGATTTCTTTATCAAATTGTGCATGTATCCGAATCCATCCCAAATTTCCTTTATTGAATTTTTTGCAGGTGTGACCTGCTAAAATTTGCAAGGAGAAATGTGTGTTTATGCGCAGAGAGGGTGCAGTAATTAATCATTACAGAATAACAGATTACCATCACTTTGTAATAAAGGACTAAGAATGCCAAATGAATTGTGTCTAGCAGCTGGCCAGCATAACAAAGCCATCATCTGCAAACTAGAATGCTTAATCAGGCATAGTTACAGATATTTCAAGTAACTATAACTTGCGCCCCTGCCATGCAGTTTTCTCATCAATAACTTCACAGCAAACGTTGCAGTGGTATTATCAATGATGTAATAAAAGATGTTATGAGTGATCTAATATGTGGAGTAATCAGTGCATGGCGAGGGTGCGAGTTATAGTTACCTTAGGGCACAAGGTATAGTTACTCAAGAACTTGAAGGACTACTGTGGAACCAGAGCTGGTGTCTGCATAACAGCCAGTCTCCCAGAGGTTAGGGGGCATAATCTGAGGTCCGCACCACTTGCTGGAGAAGCCGAAGGTGTGCCTAGTTCTTCAAAGCCTGGTGCCTTTTCAGAGAGGAAAGAAGGGTTCCTGGCTCCGCAAGAGGAGAGTCTGTCCAGGAGCAGAAGCCAGCTGTGTTCCCAGTATGAGGAGCACCAAGACGTTGCTGACAGCCCTTTGGAGCAAAGCTGGAACTGACCTGTGTCATCAGGGGTCTCCTCCTTACCCACCACATTACCTGAAGTAGACTACTTACAGAAGTCAAGCCAAGAAGTTACCCTCTTCTGCACTCCTGCTGCACCTGAAATTAGATATGCCATTGAGAACAGGAGGCTCAGGAGAACCTACCAGCACTATCGAAGTGTGACCAAGTAAGCAGATAATGGGGACTCACATGAGAGACTAAAGAAACCATGTTTTGCAACGGGAACAGTGACAGTTGTCTAAATTGTCCCTTTACTTTGGGTACAAGCTCTTGCGAACTGAATTGGAAACTGCTCTGAGTGATTGCCGACTTAGGGCCAGATTTACTAAGCCCTTATGTTGCCCTTGCACCCAACAAGGCAATGTAAGCCAGTGCAAGGACTTAGTGAGATTTACTAAGCCACACAAAGCCACCTTGCATGGCTTTGCATGGCTAGGTAAATCCAGGGTAACGCAAGGCAGTGTAAATTGCTGCCTTGGATTACCCAGCTTAGGGAAGACGCCTAAATGGTTGGAGCATAGGCATTCTCGTGCATCCACCCATGGATTCTGATGCAATCCTAGATTTACTAAAGTTAGTAAACCTGGGAGTGAGTCGAAATGTATGCCTTTCCAAAAGAAATATGTTAATTTCTCCCCATTATTTCCTCTTTCTGCATGACCTGCAATCTGTGGTGCACTTAGAAAGAGGAAAATGCATAGGTCGATTGTTTATATGCAGGAAGTTGTCCCTTTCTGTAAAAAAAAAATAACAATCCTGCCTTTTACACAGGGACCCTTGCACCATTGCATAACGGGACCTGCATTGGTGCTAGGCAGCCCTCAGTGTGCAAGCACATGGAGAGAGCAGAAATGCATTATATCTTAATAGAAATGGTCTCTCATGCCCTCTCTCTGAGAAGCCTTTCACTGCTTTACCTTGCTACCATGAGAGTCATGTGTGGAAAGGATGTTCTTGGCCAAGATTGCAGAGAAATAATAGGATGGAGCCCAGGACAACAGTGGTAAATAATCTCAGCCATGATTACTGGGGCCCAGTATCCCTTCTCTACCACTTGGCCCCTCAAATGGGGTCTGAATGTATACAAAAAATAAACATGTTTCCATAAATATCTCTTTTCTGCTGATTGCTGTTTATTTTTTCAGTTCCACCCATATAGTCTGTTAGGATTTTTCTCAATTGAATACCCAGTTTTCGAACGTTTACTGTGAGTCCTTCTATCTGCGTCTTATTTACTGTAAATTAATGGTAATTGAACTGAGTATGTGAACCACCAGTGTCCGCCTTTTAAGACAAGACTCCTGTTGCTCAACTAGGGTAAGAGGAACTAGGCTGGTTAGCATATGTGCGACTACCTTCATGCAGAGCCTGGTATCTGCACTCTGGTAGCCTATTACAGCAGAGACTCTGCCAGGATTGGTGCTGACCAGGGGTAGGCATTATAATATGAGTTCTTCATAGCGTAGGTCTGTGGTGTTTCTGCTCCACAGCAGAGGGCAATCAACAGTGATTGATCCAGTTCCTTGTAGAGGAAATCTGATAATTAGCTTGTCATGGTGCACCTGGGACAGCCCAGACCCCTTGAAACCAAGGTGGGAGCCCATATCTCTGAAGCCAGCACAGAAGGGTTTGCCCTAGACGTGAGAGGGATCAGGCAGTTGTGCCAGCTAGGGGTAGAACTGAGGCTGTCAAAGGAGCTCTTTCCAAATACAACTTGAAGTCTCCATCTTGGTTTATCCCAGAATGCTTTGCAGGACATTTGCTACTGGGGTGGAGCGAAGATGCAGCATCATAGGATTGGCATGGGGTGCCATTTGGAACTTTGACTTCAGTGGACCTCCAGAATGGGTCTCTCCATGGCCAGAGGCGCAGCCCCCCCCATGCCCTCTGATAAACAGTTGGAGGAAGGGACCCATAGGGGAACCTGGATAGTTCTCCTGGGACTTTGGAAGACAAGTTGTGAAATCCAATGCCCCTGAATCACCCTCCCACCTTTGGTGACCTTCAAGAGGCCAGGAGGCTTTGGGGCCTGGGGAGTGTGGTAAGGAGGGTGCTTAGCCAATTGGTCATGGAAGGGCTTCAAAGATGACCCCCACAGCAGGGGAAAGGCACCAGTAGCCGAGAAGAGGACAGGTCTGGTGCAGGGAGGAGTGGAAGTCCAGCTCCACTTGCTAAACTCCCCTTTAGCGGCAGGGAGGTTGAAGAAAATGCTTCTGGTGGCCAGGACTGGCCACCAAGAGCAAAACAAGTGATCGGTGAGCTAAGCTATTTAAAGTTTAAAGAGAAATAAGAGCATTGTGCTATGACGTATTTAATTAAATTCTCTCAGGGAGGGCTAAGCCCCCAGAAGTTGACACAACCCCCTTTGTTTTGTTTTAATGCAGAGGTTTCTTTTGACCCTGATTAATCTATTCCCTGGGGCTGGGTACAGACACTGATGTTCCAGGGACCCCCTCAACATTCCCCAGGACACCAGAAAGGAGAACTGTCTACTAGTTGTGTTGCTGCTCCTGTGTCTGTATCTAGGAGGGGCAGGGCCAGCCTCCTGCCTCCCTGCCCACGCTCATCTCAGGCAGGAGCTGAGCAGGACTTTGCAAGTGCAAGTGTTGGGGTTGCAGGAAGGCAGCAGCCCCTTCGAAGTGTATTATTAGATATCACCCCAAGTTTCCGGGGGCATTTAAATTATGACACGAGGGAAGCCTTAACATTGATTTTAGACACGTTCAGAGCTGGAGCTTTAGCTGCTCTTGTGGTAGGTCCTATGACAGCATTCCAAGGCCTGTGAATTGTGAAGAAATATTGTGGCACACATGTTTTGAAATTCACATGCTTTATTGACAACATTGATTTTGAGCAATGAAAATGTATCATTATAGTGAATGACATTGATGATGAATACTGGTTAACAGATTTTAGTGGTGTAATAAGGTTCAAACATGATATATGGCAGATTGTATTAAGGTGGTGACGCCTTCAGGAAGCAAGCCTTATATTTACTGACACTCTTTATAATGTTTTACATTAAAAAAGCATAACATGAGGTTATTATTATTAATGTGGGGACCCCTAGCAAAGCCATTGGGGCTGCCTTATATATAATGGCTCCCCCTTATATTATGTTTTTGCATCTGGATAGTCAGGGGGTGTGGTGATTTTGGGATTCAGAATTCACTGGGGATGTAATGTAGTATGATGGTATGCCTAAAGGTATTTTCATCTACCGGAATGCACATATTTGTACTTCAATGCATAGTAATTAGTAGTGTGTGCACTAAAAGTATGTTTGCTTTTTAGAAGAAGAAATACTACAGGACAATAATTCATTAGGTGTTGTTGTTGTGTGTTAGCAAATTGGGAGTGCTAGTCCACGCCTCCTCTGAGTAGTGCTTGGATAATTCAGCGTCGCTACCCTGAGAGAGTCAAGTGCTACAAAGGGGTACTTGTAAAAAGACAAGGGTCCAGTAAAAAGAAAAATATGAATTTATTAGCTGAAAAGGATTCACATCCTTCTCAACTAATAGCCCAATTTCTTGCAGAATTCAACTGCAATAAATTATTACAGGAGAGTAGCTATATTTTAAACAGTTGCCCAGGGACGTCAGAAGTCAAATGTAGTAAGAAAATTGGAGTCAGGTAATGATACAGGGGCCACAGGTTCTGAGTTATGATATTGAAACTAAAGCTGAAGTTCCATTGATAATCACCAGATGTTCCCACAGATATTCGCTAGAGCCTTAAAGGTTCTCGTCCCACTAGCAGTCAACAAATGTTGTCAGCATGATTTCATAGATGCAAAATTATATCATAGGTCAAAAATTTCAATCACTGTCACAAAGGATTAATATGCCCTACAAGTGGCATCATATGCCCAAGAACCTTCATCATATGCTCCAAACTGCATCATATACCAAAGAAATGGGTCCTGCACTGCTTTCTACAACACCATGTAGTGTTCACTGAGACTAAACTTTGGTGCTGCCGATTTGTTGTAGGTGAAGGGCCCTGCCTTCAAATGGATCGTGAAATCTGCATCACTTCTTGCAGACGATGTTTAACAGGGTCGTTGAGTGTGACCAGGGAACTCCGGGCCCAGAGCCTAGCCTTGAACTCAGGCTAATGGCTAGAGGAAGCCATTAGCTTAAAGCTCTATATATCTCTATGCCCTTCTAAAATAATTATAGACAAACATGCCTTTATTTACTCTACCAGTCAACAGATGTGTAAAACCATAATAATTTGTGGCTTTTTAATGTTATTGATTTTGTCAATGGTAATGAGACATATGATGTCATCATTAATATAATTGATTATGCCATTTGGGAACTCATCTGTGACTTCGTGAGTGAGATTGCAAGCAGTGCTGGTGACTAATAGGAGCGTTCAAAACCTTAATGTTCTTCCAACTGAGGCTTTTTGAGAGATTTCAAAGGTGGTGAAGAGGAGAGGACTGCAGAATGATCATCGGGCATAACTGTGAACAGACCACAACACTCGTCTTTTTAAGGGGTAAAAGGCCGCTTTAATAGAACTGGTCTGGCAAAACAAAATAACCTTGGCAAAAGCCTCACAAAACTACGGAAACCTCACTAATACATTAATTTCCTCCTATCCCTTCCCCCTCCCTCTAAAACCCATTCAACACTACCCCTTAACCCATCCCACCTTGACCTGACCTACCCCTTACCCATCCCTTCTAAAATTACCCTTGCCTGTAAATCCCTGTCCACTCATCTTTATATCGATCCCCTTCCCCACCCGAACTGCTTCTTGGCCAAAAACCCCCGCAGCCAGACCTGACTATCAGCGGCAAAAACCAAACCCCAACCACCCCCCACCCATACAAAACAAGAATTGCAATATGTCCACGCACAGACCTGCCCTTTTAAAGTTAAACTTGGGAACAAACAGACTCCAAAACCCAGAAACCTAATGCATAAACCCATAAAAATCCCCAAAACCTGAAATAAAAGAAAAAACAGACCGATTTAAATAAAAGCAAAATGCATGGGAGGGCGGGAGGGCACGAGGACAACACGCCTACTGGGTGTGACAACGGCCAAAAAGGCCGCCCACACCCAGCCCCTGCCCTTTATCCCCTTGTCCAACTCCCACCCCATCCTGTCCCTATAACCAATCCCAAACAACTCGGGCCGTGGACTGTACCACGAACGCCCGATAAGCCCGGGGGGAGACCGGGCAAGCCCTCTGCTCCCCCCAAGTCCGCATCGGGCATAACCGTGAACAGACCACAACACTCGTCTTTTTAAGGGGTAAAAGGCCGCTTTAAAAGACCAGGTGTGGCAAAACAAAATAACCTTGGCAAAAGCCTCACAAAACTACGGAAACCTCACTAATACATTAATTTCCTCCTATCCCCTCCCCCTCCCTCTAAAACCCATTCAACACTACCCCTTAACCCATCCCACCTTGACCTGACCTACCCCTTACCCATCCCTTCTAAAATTACCCTTGCCTGTACATCCCTATCCACTCATCTTTATATCGATCCCCTTCCCCACCCGAACTGCTTCTTGGCCAAAAAACCCCGCCACACAGGAAAACCCGGCAGGCGTTTTCCTGCCCCACCCCACCCCTTCTATCTATCCCAGAGCCTCACTCCCAACAGGTCCGCAATAACCAAACGCAACTCCAACAAATAATGCTCGTTGCCCAAAAAAGAAAGATGGACCCCATCTTGCCTGAACAGACCTACCTCTGAACCAATAATGTTATCATGGCTTAAAACTGAAAAACCATGCAACTTACAAAAAAATTTCATCTCCCTATTCACCTTCCTACGCTGTTTTTCAATACCCTTAAAAGAGTTAGCCCCCCTCCAGACCCTCCTAGGTACCAAGCAAGTCCAAACAACGTGTGTTCCCGACCACCTCTCCTTAATCCGTAACAAATCCACCTTCATCGTCTTAAATAAACCAATACCAGAGAGTGCCACTAAATCATTCTCACCTAAATGAATGACCAACAAATCCGGACAAACCCCTTGCCGCAGCCTCTGTGAAAGAACATACAATAACTCCCCCCACCTCATCCCACTCTTCCCCACCCAATTAACTTTAATCCTTATACCATCCAAACCCAATTGGCGACCAAAATGTCTTGTAGCTGCCTGCTTCTCCGCCCAGCGAACAAATGAATGCCCGACGATCCAAACCGCACATACTCCGTCCGGGCCCCCAACGCAACCTGTAAGGAAAAAAGGATGTTATTCCAAACCAACCCAATACCCCTTTAAGCCCCCCAGAAAATAGACCCAACAGCCCACAGCAGAATACCGAAAGGAAAAGCGGGAATTAAAGAAAGATAAGGAAAGAAAAAGACAGCCAAAGCCCCCAAGAATCTCCAAAAAAACACCCATTACTTAAAAATCCTAACGTAACGTTGAAAACATTGTGACCTCCATCTACCCAACTCCTGAATTACCTGATCACTTCTCCCCAGTCTTCTTGCTTCCGTCGCCGCCCCAATCCTAAAAGAATGAGTCCCATAGCATCTTGGATCTAAGCACAAACTCCTAATGCACATTTTCAACACCGCCAAAACCTGAGACGCTGTTAAAGCAGAGCCATCCTGATGTAGAAATACCAACCTTGCAGATTCCGGCAGTGTACCTGCAAAAACCCTCCACAACCCAACCGGACAATCTTGCGAACCCGTGTGTCGTAACACCACCTCCTGACCCCTACCCAACTGATCCACCTTTGATTTACCCAACCAAATATCAATATCCCCACCACTTACCTGTACATTCGAAAGCAATAAACCCTCTCTCCCCCTCAACCCCAACAACTCTAAAATGACAACACGCCTACTGGGTGTGACAACGGCCAAAGAGGCCGCCCACACCCAGCCCCTGCTCTTTATCCCCTTGTCCAACTCCCGCCCCATCCTGTCCATATAACCAATCCCAAAAAGCTCGGGCCGTGGACTGTACCACGAACACCCGATAAGCCCGGGGGGAGACCGGGCAAGCCCTCTGTTCCCCCCAAACCCCCATGGGTAAGGGAAAGAGTGAAGAAATTATAAAAGTTGTAAAGAATGGTAGAATAACAAAAGAGAGAAGTTTAGAGACTGGTGAGAAGTAGAAATGTCCAAAGAACTAAGATTTTAAATAAGTAGAGAAAGAGAAGGTATAAGGAAAGAAGTGTTGTAGACCAAGTTAGAGAAAAGAGCAGGAACAACGGAGAGTGAATAAAACAAAGTGATGGGAGAGCTGCAAGGCAGCAATACAGATGTCACAGGAGCGCCAAAAGCAATTGTGGCACAGGGCACCACAGCGCTAAAGCCAGCCCTGCCTGTATATACCCTGACTAGGGCAGAGTCCAGTGCTTAATTTGTAAATAAAAACGTGGCAGTGCCCAAAGCTCTCCTCTGAAACACGCAGCTGCTGCAATTAAATGTACGAGAACGAAATACTGAGGCAACGTAATCCTGAAACCATTTTAGGCTTCTTTAATCCAATTACAGCTACTCCCTGCCCCTTCGGCTCACTCTTGCAGCTTTCTGCTTTTTCTCTTTGTGAAGCTTTTTAATTTTTCTCTTCCTCCATCTTTCCCATATGTGTCTTTTGCTCGCAGTAAATGTTTGGGGCAGAAAAATAAGTGCTGGTTCTAAAAAATAAGTGCTGGTGCCCCACACTTGAAACCACGCCTCAAATTAAGCACTGGAGCAGACTGGTAGCTAGGGGTAAGACGAAGGTGACAGCTGCCCTGGGAGGGGGTCCGGGTGGAAGTGTGAGCTGAGGGAGTTGAACGACAGGAGCTGCAATAATATATCATTAGCCCAGCTGCTGTTGATATCATGTTGGCCTCAATCAGACAAAGTAAGGAGTTTGTTTCCAATGACACCCTTTGGAGGACTTCATTTATAGATAACATTTTCCTATATAACGGTGTGGAAAGCCGTGTATCAGTGACTTTGTGACGGTAGAAGGATTTTTAGGTAGCTTTTTCCTGTATTTATGTCTGAGTTTTGTGCTATGACAGCATTCCCAACTGGCCTCATTTCGTTATTAGTACAATGAAAATATTTTTTTTGTCAGAAGGTGCTGCTTCACGCGATTTATGTTGGATTCAATCGTTCATCCTCGCTTTTCTCAATTTTTGCCTTGCTTTTGCTGTCTATGTTTAAGATGAAAAATAAAAGTGCAAAAGTGCAGCCTGGATCCTGGCTTCTTATATAAATGGAATTGCTGGCATGCTCCCGTATGGCTGCCATTAGTACCACAGTCCTGTGCTTAATATGAGCCAGTGAAAAATGGGTCGCTTGGGTTTTAGCACTAAGCAGCAAATCCAAGGCCAAATGGATTTAGCTGAGATGTTCAGCTTTATTTGGAGCTTTTAGTTAATTAAGGAAAAAAGACGTGTGTTGTAAGAAAAGGGGGGTAGGCTGGACTCCTGCCAGGTGGTACATCCTGCCGCACTTCGTAGTGATTGATGAGTACTCCACAGGACAACAAAAAACGAGCTGAGAGAAGGGGCTTTTAATTAAAAATGCCAGTGGTAAAGCCAGGGCGTTTAGATGATGTACTGCAGAAATGTTATGGTTCAGGCACCACCGCCTTGCTTCTGCTCGCAGCCTCGCTACAGACAGCTCTAGCTCTCTGTCACAGACACCTGCGACTAAAATAGTGCACACAGTCAACACCTGCACATGATTAGATTGATTACTAATCATCATCAGTTACCTTCTTTTTATTGGTGGCTATCCTCCCTGTTCTTTATTTGTCCATCCCATGAAGCGTATCTCGTTTGCCCTTGCTTTTCACTGGCTAGAGTGTAATCTTCCACTGTTGTCATGGAACTATATTTTGAGTTTTTTTCATTACATCATTTGTTTACCACTCCACAGAAGTATGTCTTTGTTTTTAGAGTACTTGTGCTCTTTATTTCATTCTGCTTGAGGGCACCCTCCCACCATCCATCCCAAAGCCCTCGGTGACAAACATGATTCTGGATGGCAGCTTTGTTGTTGCCCTGGTTGTTCTCAAAAGGGTTTCTCCAAATGGTAGCCTCGATGATGTAATTAGCCATAGTTAGTGGTAGCCACTATGCTGGCAAAGATAAAAACATTTAAACACTGCCAGAATTGACAAAGTCAATAGTTGGGTCGGATCATGTTAAAAGTTTAGCAAACAAAGAAAAAAAATGTTTTCTATACATTCAAGATGACAATGCAATGCACATTGCATCATACAAAGGGGCACCTATTTTGAAAGTATAAAAACAATGGGGCATATTTACAAGGAATCTGTGTAAGACAGCGCCGCAAGCCCTTCTGCTGCGCTGCCCAATGCCATTCAAAATGGCAGAAATGCACAGTTTTTACAAGATATGGTGCATTTCTGTCTTTTCCCTCTGAGCTGGCGCCCAAATTGCTGTCTAGCGCTAACACAGGCACCCTTGCACCATGGTGCAAGGGTGTCTGCGATGTTGAATGCGTTGATGTGCAGGAGGAGGGGCTCCTTCCTGCATAAAAACAATCCAGAGGGGCATTTTTCTCTTTCTATATGTGCTACAGAATGCAGCACATGTTGGAAACAACAAGGAGAAATAGAGATACACCCCCCTGACGCAGTGTAAGGTAGCACAGCAACTTGCGCTGTGTTGCCTTACACAATATCTACAAGACCATGAAAATCCTCATTTTTGCGTGGCTTTGTGTGGCCTTGTAGATATGGGTTTGCATTATGTGCCACCGGCGCGTCACAAAAGCGATGCACTGGTGGTGCAAGGGGCTTGTAAATATGCCCCATTGTTTTTATCACTTCATGTACTTTCAGCATAGCTGCTCAGGACCTGGCAAAGCTGGTTGTGTCGCTAACTGAATGTTAGCAAGCGAAGCTGGCAGGATTAGCAAGTGCTTGTTTTTTATTCCTGTGCATTCGTGTTTTATTTTAATTATAAAATAAGAGATGGAGGGCCTGATTCACAAAGCTAAGGATATACTTTATGATATGTTTACTTTCTGTTGTATTAACAAATTACAAGTTTGTTTGGGACTTTAAAGACTCCTCAGTCAGGGTGGAAAACTCCACACATAAAAATATATGACCGGGCTATCTTTTTAGGTGAGGCGTTCTCCACCCAGAGTGCAGTCTTCACAATTGTAAACTTACTTTTACCTTGTAGTTTGTAAATACAAAAAAGTAACATAAACTTACGCAAAACTGTAAGTTTACCTTTGTGAATCAGACGCAAGATTTGCAAGTGATAGCAATACATCTAAACGAAAGTAATGATTTTGTAGGTGCTCGCAATATTTGCATTAGCACCCTCTCTGGTCCCTGAGACTCTTCTAGTACACCCACTTACTATGATGTTACTTACAACTTTAGAAAAGTCTGTATGTCTGAGCGAACGTTCATGCTTTAGGCCACAATAGCCCACACACATAATCCACTGCTGCCGCAATTTTTAACCAGGATCAAGATTTCGTGGGCAGAGGTTAAACTGCTTCTGTGTCTATGCCTAGTTTACAAGGTGAAAAGTATGTGGGGCTCGTAGCTACAAAAATTAAGAAAGAAGGTTGGCAATGGCCTGTTGATGGTTTACTATAAAAGAAATGCTTGGACGTCTCTTACTTTCGATTGGAGCCAGAGTTTCATTATCAGAAGATTGTTTTTGATCCAGGATATTCCATATGATGTTTCAATTCTGTAAACTTAGCAACAGACTCAACGTCTAAAGATCCTCCTTTGTAGAAACAACAAAATTACATTTGAATAATCTCTTTGAAATCTAATGCAATTCTCTTTGTCCATCCTAGAAACTGGCTCCCTTTATAGTGCCTTGTAGGAAGTTAAAAGGATCGCCTTTCACTCCAAATCAGTGACACCGGGCAAGACTGCAGTGACTACTTTAGCATTTATTTGTAAAACGTCAAAATCTTTTCTGAAGGAGGACAGGTTGAGTGCATGAAGATCAATATTCTAAGCAGATTAAAGTCACTGTGTCCAGCTTCAGGCTAAGCAGCTTTGATTTGTTTACAATTATTTAAAAATAAACTGCATCCACTGCCACTAGCTGTCCACCTTCTTAGACTGGCATGTGATATGGATTCTCTGCAGCAAGAATACTACTTCAGTCAATGCATGGATTCAGAGAAGGGTCCTCTCATGAACTGCAAAAATGGAAGTGGGTTCCCTTTCTTATCTTCCCCTTTTTGAATGACATTTTATTGGATTTTTCAACATTACAACATATATTGCATACCATGCCCACCAGCAGGTTCAACTTCTCCCCATTTATATTCTACCCACCCCTCTTGCAATCTCTGAAGGTGACAGGATAGCTATCTTGTTGTCTCCCAACAAGCAACTAACCCAAACAGTCAAAAGACCCCAACTCTAACTTCTCCCTGACAGTTGGTGCATGTTGCAGTATGTGGCTTTACAGGGCTTGTGAGGCTAACCTAGGATCCCTAGCGCTAGCTGACGACTGAGCCAGATGGTGGCACACATTGTGTCAGATATATTGTATGTCTGCAGGCATCAGGTCTAGTCCCCGACATGTAGACCCTGTTGCAGTTGGCTTTTGTTCCCCTGGACCGAGCCCCCCCTCTGCCATTATTAACTTAGAAGCTGCAAGCTAAACCCTGAGAGGCAGTTCAATGTCAGAGACCCCCACCTTTTAGCAGGCTGTCTGCTTACTACCTGCTTTACCCCATAGGGATTAGCACTACCTTCTTTCCAGTTCCATTGCAAATATTTTAAAGTATACAAAACATGATGGATGGAATGCTTGAATTCATATTAGCTACTGGTAATTACTCAGGTTCACATCCCAATCTAATATTCTTTTCCACATCATGCCGCCTCAGTTTGAACCTAGGAACTGTTTCCATTATTTCCGTAGCTGCCTGTATATTGCAGACATGTCTTATCAGTCCTGTGGGTCAATGCTGCCAGGGAACCTGCTGTGACCATGGTGTCTGTGTCAGTACAGCACTACAGGGGTAGCTTGCTTTTATACCTCATCTAGGGTGGTGCCCATTTTCAGGTTGCATTGTCTTTTGTCCCAACACATGGGTTGAATGCTGCCTACACAGAGTGCAGAGATCAGTGCAATGCTGTACATATATGGCAGTACGTGTAAGATGCATTTCCAGTTTTCACAGTACTGAAGACTGTTGTCATTTTCTCCTTGCTTCACAGCTGCTGTAGCAAGAGGGAATATGGTTGGGGTTCAGAAGCTATTGGATCCTGTTTCTGCCACTTTTCAGTATGGTTCTGCAAGTACAGGTCCTCTTCTCCTATGCCGCCTGACTTTAATCAATAGCCAGGAGTCCAGTTTTGCCTAACTTCCTTTCATATTTGCCCTGTGGACACCCTTTCTCCACACCTCCTGGCATCCCTGACCATCTACATTGATGCAATAGCATTGTTGCTACACTTAGAAGATTTAAGCCAAGGTCAGTTAAAACTTCATTATAACCAGAAGACAACGTTTTTGGAAGCACATACATAAATTGTATTTTATTGTAATATTCATATAGTGCTTACTACCCAGGATATTGTATTGTATTGTAATAGTATTTATATAGCGCTTACTACCCCTGACGAGGCGTCGAAGTGCTTTTCGGTGAGTAGCACGCTACTCTGGAACCCAACAAGAATTAGTGATGGATTAGTATTGGGAAATATGAGTACAGTTTTAGTATTATTAAGAGTTAATTTGAGCCGCGGATATGAGAGTTTGTTAGTTAGATTGACTGGAGTAATGGAGGGGTGGAGGAGGAAAGAAATCCAGAACTGTTAATTGGGAATATATCCTTCATTTACTCAACCCAAAGAGTCTGTGGAAGGGTTAGGGAGAGCATAGTCGCAGGGTGAGATAAATGAGGGAGAATTTAGTAGGGTTTTGTGGGAGGTCATGGTAGTAGAGTGAGGTTTGGTGAGTTAGATGTGGAAGCGGAGGGAAGAGCTTAGGCAGAGTTATTTAGGAGATTAAAGTAGTAGAAAGGATTTGGGATGAGTCAGAGTGGGAATGGAGGATAGTTTGATAGAGATATGACATATGATGATGGGTAGATAAGTGTGGTAAGATGAGAGCAGGAATTCATGGATATCTAGTATAACAACCCACCCAGGAGCCATGCAATGACCCACAAACATGCCAAGCACAGAAACAACATATACACATACATACATACTGTTGGAAATGGCCCTTTTTGCAGGGTCATCCCCAGTCTTTTTGCCTCCGGCCTCCTATTTTTTCTGACCTGTTGCTGTTGGCTTTTGAACTCTGAGCACTTTACCACTGCTAACCAGTGCTAAAGTGCATACGCTCTCTGTGTAAAATTGTATGTGATTGGTTTATCCATGATTGGCATATTTGATTTACTAGTAAGTCCCTAGTAAAGTATACTAGAGGTGTCAGGGCCTGTAAATCAAATGCTACTAGTGGGCCTGCAGCACTGGTTGTGCCACCCACATAAGTAGCTCTGTAATCATGTCTCAGACCTGCCACTGCAGTGTCTGTGTGTGCAGTTTTAACTGTAAATTTGACTTGGCAAGTGTACCAACTTGCCAGGCCTAAACCTTCTCTTTTCTTACATGTAAGGCACCCCTAAGGTAGGCCCTAGGTAGCCCAAGGGCAGGGTGCAGTGTATGGATAAGGTAGGACATATAGTAATGTGGTTTATATGTCCTGACGGTGAAATACTGCTAAATTCGTTTTTTACTGTTGCAAGGCTTGTCCCTCTCATAGGTTAACATGGGGGCTACCTTTAAATCTGATTAAAGTGTAGATTCCCTTTGAGAGTGACATGTGAAGTTTGGGGTCTCTGAGCTCACAATTTAAAAATACATCTTTTAGTAAAGTTTATTTTAAGATTGTGTGTTTGAAAATGCCACTTTTAGAAAGTGAGCATTTTCTTGCTTATACCATTTCTGTGACTCTGCCTGTTTGTGGATTCCCTGTCTGGGTCAGTCTGACAGTTGGGCTGGTTGCACCTCACACTAGACAGTGACACACAAGGAGATGGGGTGTAGTCTGCATTTCCTGATGAGCCACCTGTGCTAGGAGGGAGGGGAGGAGTGGTCACTCACACCTGAAAGGGCTGTGCCTGCCCTCACACAATGCAGTCTCCAACCCCCTAGTGAGTGTCTGCGGCCTGGCCTGGGCAAGGCGGGATTTCACATTCAAAAGAGACTTTGCTTTGAAGTAGGCCTACTTCAAAGGAGAAATTGGGTATAAGAAGGGCACCCAAAACCACAGACTTTAGAAACACTTCTGGAACCAAGAGGAACCTCTGCCTGGAGAAGAGCTGAATAGCTGAGGAAGAAGAGCTGCCCTGCCTGTGACTGTGCTTTGTGGAGCTATCCTGCATTTGCTTCTTCTGCCAGAGTAAGAGGACAAAGACTGGACTTTGTGTGCCTTCCATCTTGAGAAGAAATCTCCAAGGGCTAGATCTAGAGCTTGCCTCCTGTTGTTTGAAGTCCCAGGGACAGCAAAGACTTCTCTCTGCCAGCACCTGGAGTCTCTGGAAACGCAACCAAAGAACCGACGCACAGAGCAGGAGAAACGACGTGCAGC
Source organism: Pleurodeles waltl (assembly GCF_031143425.1). Lineage (NCBI taxonomy): Eukaryota > Metazoa > Chordata > Amphibia > Caudata > Salamandridae > Pleurodeles > Pleurodeles waltl. Next base: position 154,741,512 of record NC_090439.1, read on the forward strand.
TTCGCTGACCGAGGCTGGGACGTCACAACCTGCGCTGCGGGATTTCGGATCATCGTGCGGCTGGATTTCTGACTCACGTACCACTGTGCGGAGATTATTTTTGACACACACCCACCTGTGTGGTGTTATTTTTGACACACACCAGGTACATTTTCACGCTAGCAGCGCTAGTGTGTGTTTAAAACTACTTAAAGACTCTTTTTGCATTTTTATTTATAACTTGACTTGTGTATTGTGGATTTTTGTCGTTTTGGTCTTGTTTTGTTAGGATAAATATTTTCTATTTTTCTAAACTGGTGTTGTGTCATTTTGTAGTGTTTTCATTAAGTTACTGTGTGTGTTGGTACAAATACTTTACACCTAGCACTCTGAAGTTAAGCCTACTGCTCTGCCAAGCTACCAAGGGGGTAAGCAGGGCTTAGCTGAGGGTGATTTTCTTTTACCCTGACTAGAGTGAGGGTCCTTGCTTGAACAGGGGGTAACCTGATTGTCAACCAAAGACCCCATTTCTAACATTGGTGGCAGCGGTGGGATTTGGACTTGCATTTGTACTTGACATACAGTGATTAAGTGTACACTACTGTTTTGATCTCAGACCACTACGTGACCACATACTACTTGTTTGGTGATCTTTCATTTTTCTCTTAAGAACTCCTTTTTGTTCTACTTCCATGATTTTGCTGATCCTTTGACTGATTCTTTTTACTTCATTTGGAACTTGTTTTCTGCCGTTGGAACTTTGCACTTGTTGCCATCATGTCTCAATCTGGAGATGCAACAGCTGGAGCTGTGTTTGAATTAGGGAAACTGAACACTTTTGTGCCCGTGCCCGGCCAGGACAAGGGCCAGCCACTATGCCCAAAATTATAACTATTCATTGGAGGAGCTCAGAAGCCTTCAGCTGGTGAGTCATCAACTGAATACTCAACTATACGGAAAGTTGAAAAGGCCAGGACTGTAAAAATCGAGCTATCTATTGACCAACCCTGCCGAATCTATGTCACCTCATTCCCCTTCCCCTCTGGATATTGGTGAGGGGAGAATAAACAACTCTGGACCATTCTCCCACTCAGATTTACTATTCATTATCTATCTGAACATATGCACTTTAGTTAAACATGATATAGAAATTTTCACCCCTGACATCTTGTTCGTGACTAAAACTTGGCACACTGACGAGTCTACGCCCGCCATTCTAGCTGTCCTCCATAAAAACTATTATATACTGCGCACTAAAGGGCAGACTGGAATGAGCAGTGGAAGAGTAGCAGCAATCAAGAAAAATTATAAATTCTCAAAATGAACTTCCCTTAATACTCCAAGCACTGACACCCTAGTTTTTAAAATGGAGTTCTTGCTTTTGCCATTAATATGTATCCTCATGTATTGCCCTCCAGAACACATGATGACTTTTCCCCATAATTTCTTCGAATCAGTCCCACCCATTTAATGGATCATGATAATATACTAATTCTCTGTGATTTTAGTTATTAGGCCAATAATGAGAATCATTGCCAGAAATCTAATGATTTTACACACTATCTAAGCTACCTTTATCTACAACAACATGTGCTGTTCCTATCCATAATAAAGGCCCCATTCTAGACCAAGCTTGGTCTATTAATTTACAATTACCCAACCTAATGTTAATAACCTGTGTTTGGTCTGACCACCTCTTCATTAAATTCACCCTGGCCAGGCTATCTGTTCAAAAGAATAAACCATGGTCAGGCAAATCCTTTCAGAGCTGGTCAGAAGTTAAAATGAGCAGTTTCTGTAATTATCTTGCAACCTCCATACTAAACCCTAAACAAAATGTTGATTCTTTCAAAAAGGAGCTAGCCCTAGCCTCCTGGTTACTGTAGGTCAGCAACACCCATGCTCTCTTATGCATCTCCCAAATGGTTAAATTCACGACTCTGCTATATGGTTGCCAGAATAGTTAAAGCTAGCCAAGATGAAATTACACCAAAGTGACCAGAGATGGCGTAAAGACTGAACTCTCTCAAAAAAAAGAAATCTTTCGAAAACACCTTAGGGATTATAAAGTCTGACTTTTGCAGGTAAAGTCATCCTTCTTCACCAATAATATTCTCCAATCCACAAACAGATCTTTAAAATAGTGACAGAATTATCCAACCCTGGCAAACTGACCCCTCTCCCAGAACTATTGTGACATAATTAATGCCTTTTTCATCAAGATAAATCCATAAAAGACAGTGTACTGTCAGTAAGAATACAAATTGTGCCAAACCTCAGGATAGGAACTTCACCATACTAGCTCCCTTTCCCCCCATTAGCATGAACGCCTCACTTAACTCCTGTCCAAGGTAAAGTCAGGCTCGCCAAAAGATCCTTGCCCGCATCCCCCAAGGTTCTTAAAATAGTTTTTCAACTTTCCTGGTTCCTGCTGTCCCTCTTGAACTTCTAGTTTTGTCAAGGTTGTGTGCCTAGCTCCTTTAAGATTGCTGTGGTTATCCCACACCAGAAGAAGGCTCTTGAGAATCCCTTCTTGCTGAAAAACTATCAGTTGGTTTCTCTTATGCCTTTTCTGGCAAAACTGTTGGAGGCTCATGTGGCACAGTGCCTCTGCTTCCATCTAGATGAGTCAAAATTTCTAGAGCCGCGCCAAGCCAGTTTTTGACCCATGCACTCCACTGAGTTTGTAATACTACCAGTGGTAGATGATATACACTGGGAATGTGATAAAGATTCCACACTGGCATTAGTCCTATTGTACTTATCTGCAACCTTTGACACGGTTGACCATAATCTCCTATTAGACCAAGGCTCTATGCTCTGCACTAGACTGGATCAAATCATTCTTGAAGGAATGACCCCAGTCAGTATTTCATGCAACAGTAGCTCACCTAGACTGCGGAGAACCTCAAGGTTCCTTCCTTTCACCTCATCTTTTTAATCTATATATATTCACCCCACGACCCCAATCTAGGTGCTCAAAAACATGAATTGTACAAGCTACACTTACGAAGATGACCTGCAGTTACCTTTCAGGGTAGAGGACTCCTCATTGTCTAAGGGAAAATTTCAAAACATTATGCATTTTATCCACAACTAATTTAATGGCAACCATCTTAAACTTAACGAGAATAAAACTGAGATCTTTATCACAAAAAGTAAATTGGACAATTGGAATGACTCCTTTTGGCCCAGTGACATGGGGGACTCACTGCCCCAAACGGAATTTGTAAGAAGCCTCAGAGTTATCATTGACAATGTGTTATCCTTGAAACCACAGTTAGCAGCAGTAATTTCATCCTGCTTCTTATTTCTTCGCAGAATAAAAAAATAGCTACTTTCTCATGTTCGAATTTTTCTTCAAGTAGTCATAGCCTTGTTTATATCCCTTCTCGTCTACTCTAATTCTCTTTACATTGGACACCCTAAAACTTTACTTTCAAGGCTTCAATTTTTCAGAACCAAGCAGCAGATTTGATATATAAACAGCCAAAACACTGTCACATTACTTCCCCACTGAGAGACCTCCACTGGCTCCCCATGGAGCAATGGATTACCTTTAAAACAGGGTGTATTATTTTTAAATCCTTCCTGGGAAGGGACTCGTCTTCATAAAATCCAAAATTATTAAATACACCACAATTAGGACACTATGATCCTCCTCTCAGAATCTCCAATCCGTTCCCAAGTTCAAAAAGAAAAACATCTGTGGTTCTAGATCTCTGTTTTGGCACCTCAGACCTGGAACTCACTTCCCATTAGTATACGAATGGCTCCAAAGTGATAGGCACTCACAACCTGGCTGCTTGAACAAGTGCACAGCTAGTGCATTCTCCCGATACAGCAAGTCCTTCTGTATTCTTCTCTCTGGCTATTTGGTGCCATGACACCTTATGTTGTACATGCACTCTAAAAATATCTCTAACATAACATACCTACCCCTATGTGGAGTGCTGGAGTACTTGCCTACATGGGTAGTAGCCTACACCATGTAGGGTGTGTGGTTAGAAGGATGTTGTCTTCGTTTTCAACCTATGTGGAAAGTGTTTCTATGTCATGCGGGAAGACCACAGAGATGCAGTTATCATGTAATGGGGCACAGCACTTAGCAGTGTGATGGATGAAGTGTGAGCAATAGGTGTGCAGTTTATGGTTTTTACTAAACTGGCAGCATTGAACAGTTCTGCAAGTCCCTTTACGGTGTTTGTCATAGCTCACTTAACTTGTTACTGCACTGGGTTGTCCATTCTGAGACATTTTGTTTAAAGTTAATGGCCCTGAGCAGGCATATGTTAAAGAGGGAAATGGCAGAGAGATCTGATGGGATGGACTTATGAAATTGCTATCAGTGTGTTATACATTGTGTTTGTATTGTAATAGCATTTATATTTTCCCGTAATACCCTAAACCCTATACCATGTGTTGTAACACCATTTTAGTTATTGGGATTAGTCTTCCACTCTAAAGAAACATACCACGCTGTTACCCCAGTTTCTATGTGGTAGGTTAAATAAATAGCATCCTGGTGTGATCTGTATGTGGGGGTATGCAAATCGATGCATTGGTTGGCGGTTTTATTAAATGATCTACAGAAAATTGGCTCTGGTTAGAATGCAAGGGTATCACTTTTAAAGCAGAGGTTGTGATCTTTGAAATAAGACGTGGGCAATTTTCACAGATACAATAATAGGGGTTAAGCTAAAAACATACATGTGGCTTGGAGGTGGTCGTGCTCAGAGAGGGGAGGCATGCAGAGGATGAAAATGAAGGATTTGTTTGAAAGAACTCTGAGTCAACAATCAATTTAGGTCCAGGTCGGTTTTTGTGCAGGGTTTTAGGAATATTGTAGAGGCTTTCTGAGATGCATGCAAAACTGTAGACAAAAAAAATATTTGCGTAGGTTACAAAACCACTGTTTGCATGAAAACCCAAGCGTGCACATCCAATCACCACCCATGGTTGAATTCAATTTAAATATGGTTTCATTTTACCTTAAAATACGATGATGGACACCACCGAAAAAGGAAAAGGAATGTTGTTTATTATATGTCTGCTAGCAAAGTTCCTCCCCTTTTCCTCCGGTAATCAGGGCGGTATGAAGGAGAGTTTTACTGAGTTAGTGTTCAGTAATGCATCTGAGAACTGATGGCACTGGGCCTGTCCCCAACCTGGAGCACCCACAACATAAGCACAAGATTGTGCTCAGAGACTCAACGACCTGAGAAACAGAAACGTCAGTCTTACCCGCACACTTCCTATCCACCAAGCTTGGAGTGCTCTAAAAACTCAAGTAATATGCCCTCATTGTATTTTCTAGTGGAGTCCATGTCTACATTGTTGCTCACTTCACTTTGGTCTCTGCTTTCAAGCGATAGAATGTAGATAATAGATCTCCACTGCTTTGGGACCCATCCCCACCCACTTCCTGTGCTACGCATTGGCAACTTCTGAAAACATCACAACATGAAAGCAATCAACTAGAGGTCCATCAGCCATGACCCGTTCCATATCCTAAGTCTCTGCCGTGATCCCTATCAAGACTCAGATCTTTGCAACACTGTACCACTGACTCTCTGCCTGAAGCTGGACATGGGGATGTATTATAGGTGTCTGAAGACCAATCTATTCAGTCAAACACACTACCAGAAATCCTGGACTGAAAAAGGCAAAGGTCTATGTGCCTCGTCCTCCAATGCATCCCTAAGCTTTCCCAGCGAGACGGCTGTCCTGTGACTGATCTACGGGCAGACACCCTACGAACTGGCCTCCTCCACCAGAGTGTCATGTGATAGGCGAGTTCCAGGACCTGTCTTGGGGGTTTTTCTCTCTCCTCCTCTTCAAACCCTGAGGCCTCTGCCCTCACGCAATCTTTGCAACACTAGCCCTCTCTTACTCCACTCCACTTCATTCTCAAATGCCGGGCCTCACATCTCCCTCGCTGAAAGGTACTGACAGGTTGAACCCTCAGCAATCACCTCAGCCCCACAGGCTCTCACCCGTGAGTGTGCCATCCAGGATGCATAGCATGTAAACTCCGGAGCAGCGGTATTCGGAAGCGCTGCTGTTTTTCCACATCCTTGACAATGTGGTCAGCGGAATTTCCTATCAGACAATATTTGTGAATATTTTATAAGGTTGAACTAGTTAATCTATTTTTATTTGTTTATGTTACTGAATGTGCCTATAAAGTCAAAATGTGACCCACGAGAACAGGGTAACACTTTGTTCAACATTAGAGGGTTGCCACCCAAATGTGGTTCACTGAGTGCATGCTGGGACGTTTGGGTAGCCAAGGGGAAGTTTCCACATATACTGAGGTCTTAGGGAGAGCCAAACCCATAGGAGGCATGAAGATGGTTTAGAGAATGTTTCCTGAAATTTAAAAAGGGGACTTTTGGGGTGCATCTGCAGAGAAGGGCTTCTCAATTGAAGCAGTACCATAGAAGTATACTTAATCTCCCCTGCTATGTACATTTGTACTACAGCATTCCATGCCTGCTCCTTACTTAAATCAGTGAGAAAAAACAAACAGATAATCTATTTTTTTAACTAATTTGTACTGACGATAGAGTTCATTTTCTGCTCCTAACCATAGTTTAAAATCAAAAAGTATGGGTGGATTACTTGCATGAATCTTATTCACTGATAATTATTCAAGGCCTCTTTCCATTCCAGTGTCATTTTGCCCACTGTGCCATTTCAGACAGGAACCAACATTATGCAAATCATTCTTGGTCCTGCTCGAAGAGGAGCAGTCCACTGGGCCTGCCAGGGCAAGTCACCTCTGAATGGGAACAAAAACAGCAGCATACTGATTTCTGCCTTCATGGGTATCGTCCAGTGAGATACAGCTTACTTGCAACTGCATAGTAAGCACAGGACTCAGGGCAAAGAAAACTGGGGAAAGTAGTTGAGTTGTTGGAGGCCATGGCAATAGACATTGGTGCTTCACTGGGACTGGAAAAGACAGATGGATGTGTCACAACCAGTGCTTAATTTGATGCGGTGGTTCCCGGTGTGGGGCTTTGGCACTTATTTCCCTCCCTCAAGCATTTACTGTGTGCAAAAGACACATTTGGTAAAGAGTGAGCTGAAGGGACAGGGAATGTCTGTAAATGGATTAAAGAGGCCCGAGATGGCTTGAGGATTACTCTGAATCAGTATTCCATGCTTGCACATTTAGGGGCATATTTATGAGCCCCTATCACCACCTTGCGCCACATTTGTGGCATTTATTTAGATGTAAATGTGGCATTTCTTTAGATGTAAATGTGGCATTAAGGTGGCATTTCCCAAGCCCAATATTTACAAAGTAGTGCAATGCCTGCATTGAGACATTTTGTAAACTCTTGCACCACATTATGCTTTTGTCAGCCATAATGTATGAAAGGAGGGCGTTTCCCCGTTAGGGGGGGCTGAAAAAATGGCACAAGGAGCGCTTTGGTTACCAGCACATTTTTATTTAGAAATTAAGCACTGGTCACAACAGTGACATTTAGACCAATTGGATGGATTCTATAGCTATGGAAACCGCATTGCTTCTGATCACAAAAGGACCATTGAGAGATCTTGGACATGAGGTATGTGGCAAGGCCAGGTGCAACTTGAGAAAGGTGAAACAACTGCCATGCCACTTGAACTTCACCTGCAAGATTAGTAACTGGCAGTGCCTTCTATAAGCAAATGGCTGTGACAATGGGGGAGGTGAAAAAAAATACCGGAGGATCAAAGTGATGCTACAATGAGGAATAAGTTAATTAGGTTCAGATATTTCCAGATTGCAGTGGATCTAAGAATATGGAAAGTAGAGATTATTTGGGAGGAAGTAGTCTTGGAAAGTAAGAAAAGGCGAAAAACCAGACGCTGGGTGCAGAGATGGGGAGAGGGCTTTAGAAGCTGCCGGGAGGAGAGGTGACTTGTTTCGAGAACAAGAGTAGATGTAGAATAAACAATGTCATTAGTTTAATGCTTAAGGTTATACTTAGGTGGTTATTGGTAACAACCGAGCAGGACTTGCATGGTGTTGCGCAGTTTTACGCTGCTCCCGACGACTTTTATAATGATAAGTAAAATAACACAATCATTTGCATCGGTTTCTGCCACTTTGTGTCGCTTTGCGCCATGCGCACAAAATTCATTAAAAACCCTTTGGTGTGTACTGCAAGGGGACTAAGGATAAGTCACGGTAAGCTTTACCCTGCTTCATTATTCATGTGACTCTTGGAAACCTTAAAGTGTGCTCCTGTTAGCTTGTCCAGCCTTGCGAACCCTGTTGTGGAGCTCATGGAATGCACACACTGTGGCTTTGGGCATAGCTACCTTCTGTTAATTATACTATAATGTCAGCAAGAATCATGCTACAGACTTACGCCAGCATTTCTGCTCTCTATATTTAGGCAATAATGACATTCTCTGGCCGTCTCTGCCCTGGCAAGAGATCTAAGAGTCCCGACGAGAGGCTGAGGAATCTTAGCCCACTATGACAATCGCGAAACAGCAAATGTCCGACCTGTAGGGCTTTGCTGCTATTATGACCTGTCAAGGTATGAAAGAAGAGCTGAAGAAAAGCCCTGCTAGGTATTAACTCACTTTGGCAGAGAAAGGACCGGTTGCCAAGGGCGATGGGCATTTCCTGGCCCGTACTGGACGCTGATATTGGCAAAGAGAAGGCCCGGATTCTCTGCCTTCTAGGGCAGCCGTTTGGGGCTGAATTGTAAGGCTGCCTAGGTGTACAGATGGGGCCTGCGTGTCTCTATGGGATTAGCTGGCATTAACGTTTTGTCTGTGACCTAAATTTGGTTGAGAGTGGCCATTTTTTGTACGTGTTGTGTAGAATGAGACTGCCACCACATCCCCCATTAGACTCCCTGGGAAGTTTTCTTTTAATTGTACTTTTTTTTTATTTCTAAAAGGACAGAATCCGCTTTAATGGAGGGTGCAATCGACTTGAGTTCATTGCCACCAGGTCTTACTGCATCCTGTTTCCCTATGGGGCTTCAAAAGGATCTGTAATTAGGAGTGGGTGGTGCTGCACACACCCAAAACTAAGCATGCTGGAGTTCAGGAGGTGAATGAGCAATAAGGATGCCTTTACATTTTGTTTATATCTTGTCACATTTGCAGTGTGTTCAAAGAGAAAGGTCCAAAATTCTTGGGAGGTTTTAGACCAAGGGCATGATTTAGAGTTTGGCATACAGATTATTCCATCACATGCATGGTGGACAGGCTATCTGCCACGTTTGTAATGTAGTAACCCCTCTGCCAAACTGTAAATAAGTCCTTAAGTCTTTCCGAAGGTTAGTGTAAACAAGATAGGCTCTGCCTTTCATGCAGCATCCCAATACATTATCCGACAAGTATTTTTTATCATTTCCACATTTGGCACACATTTTCTCTTTGATTCATGCAAAAACGTTCTTGTGCAAATTGACTTAACAGTGCAGAGTGCTCCTAACAGTGGTAAGTAACAATTGAAATGCACCTCCTGTGAAATCATTCATACACTCTGCCTACAGAATCACATGACATTAAAGAGCAATATCAAAAAGGTGTGATTTCACAATATTGATCTGTAACAAGACAGCAACTTACACATATAGTCAAGGTAAGTAGATAGGGAGTTAGAATCGTAAATCTACAGTCCCTTACCTATGCCTACTTGATGATGCTGTGCAAGTCGATACCTTACAGTTAGTTGTCTTGCGGGTCTAAATATTTATATGCAATATTTTTACATACAGTTGGTTGCCTCTTTCAGTCAGAATGAAAGACATCCTATTTCAGTGTGTGGCGTACTGCTGTGCAATCATTTATTAAACATTCCTCCTTTGAGATTATAGAAATTCTTTTGCAATATTCTTTGTAATTTGGCACATCACAGAGTTCTGAATAAACTTTCTTAAATAGTCACTTGCAGCTGAACTTTGGCATGAATAGATGTGGCTGAGGTGCTGAGGAAATACATCTTAACTCTAAATTCTTCCTGCTCTGAAGAGTCTTTTTTTTCATTGGGTTCCAAACCCACCTGTTCATAGCACAATAGACTAGTTTACCAGAAATTAATGAAGATGAGTGTGAGGATCTGGGTGTACTATGTGATAGGGCTAGGTAGCCTTACTGAGGAGTAAACTCACAGCGACCCTTTTGGCAAAGAACAGTCCTTTTTACTTGACCTCTAGCCCATCCCTGGGTGGCTGTGAGCATCAAGGCTCAGTAAAGGAACTTAGGACATGATTTTTGGCAGATGGCTTACCTCGTCACTACAGAGACGCGTATCCTGTCCACCGAAAAATAAATGCCACTATTTCCTATGGGATTTATATTTTGGCGAATGGGATATCCATCACCGTTGTGAAGGAGTAACTCGTCCATAGAAATCTAAATCAGGCCCTTAGTGTAAAGCATTTAAAAGTAACTTCTAATGAAATAAGAAAATCACGCACCAATAAAAAGGTACAACAAGAATTCATAAAAATAAAGGGTATTTTAATGAATTTTTAGAGTCCTTGATCATCAAAATGAGCCGAAGGGTTCTGGAGTTATAGATTTTAGATCTTTTAATAATTATAAACGCAAACTCAAACAAGCTGTGGCAAATTTAAAGTTTTAAAAAGTTAATTGGAGTATTCCGGCCCAGTTTGGATGACCAAATCCGACAGGGATGAGATCTATGGGGCCAGAAATGATACTTTGTACAGTTGCTGGCCTCCCTGACAATTTGAGAGCAAGTTCCCAACTTTAACCACTTAGCTGATGGGCCTTAACTCTGCCCCCCTCCCCCCAAGTGCTGGGCCTTTTTTTGGCTATTTAGGGCTCCATAACCTTTTTCCACATAAGACATCCTTGCCAAATGTGTGTACTTTTTTTACCAACATCCTGGGGATTGTATGGGTAGCCAGGGTTTGTGGATTCCCCTGGGGGGGACTCAGTAAATATGTAAAATATAGCAAAGAATATTTGAGAAAATAGGGAAAAAGTGCTCAAGGTAAAAGTGTCTGTTTTTTTCCTAGAAGTGTTAGTTTGCTGTACTAAAGTCATCATCTTACCAGCTTTCAAGGACATGCAGAGCTGAATCCAAAAAACTATTTTTTTACCACAGTTTTGTCATTTTTCTAAAAGGTAGCCTGCTTTCCCTATTTTTGTGCTCTCAACCTACTTATAGTTTGTGGTATAAATAGTGTGAAACCTATGGATGATCCAGAAAAGCTATACATTTCTGAAAAGTAGATACAATTCTGAATTAGCAAGGGGTCATATGTGTAGATCCTTCAAGGTTTTGCCAGGGAAAAGAACTGTTGAATTAAAGAAATATTGAAAATGAATAGGAAAAAATGGGCATTTACAACATCATTTTCATCTGTAACTTTTTGTCACAATGACTGATTGAAAAAAGAAATACATTATTATGTCTGCTAGACCCTTGTGGTTGCTGGGGTATATAGAGTTTGTAGGTTCTCCAAGAACCCAAGGTACCCGGAGCCAACAACCGAGCTGCATCGTACAATGGTTTTTCATTAAGTACCGAGTATAAACCAATTCTTATAGCTGAATAGGCAATTTGAAAGTGAGTGAAAAATGGGTATCAAGGAAAAATATGTATTTCTGAAATGGGGACAAGTTATAGGGTTTATAACAGTGGTCATTTCTACATCTCTAAATTTGTGGGTACCGGTACTAGCATATGATTTGGAGGGTATTTTTTAAAATGTCATCTTTCTTATACACTGGGTTACACTGAAAGGCACAAATGCAGCGAAATCCAATAGGTAATAACAAATGTTAATGTGTAATGGTACCTCATTTGTGTAGGTAGGTCTAGTGCCTGCGACAGGAAATGGCCCAAAACACAACAAGGATGCAGCGCTTTCTTCCACCGAAAACTGACCCTTTTTTCAATTTCGGTAGCTCAAGATTGTGGACCCTAACTGAGCAGGCACTAAGGGAAACCTAGTCAACCTGTATGTTTTTGAAAACTGGATACCTAGAGGTATCTAGGGTAGGCTGACTTCTATAGCTCTCACCAGGTTTTTTACCCAGAATCCCTTGAAAACCTCAAACTTTGACTAAAAAACACATTTTCCTCACATTTCTACAATGGAAAATTCTGGCATCAATGGGGAGTCTCAAACGTTCTCTCATCCGGCATTCCCCCAGGTGCCCAGATAAAAATGGTACCTCACTTGTGTGGGTAGACCTAGTGCCCATGACAGGAAACGCAGTTGCGGCTCGTCATGGTTTCAGGGTGGTGGGGCAGGGTAGCGCGTGGGGGTGGGGGAATTGGGGGGCTTAATAAATATAAATTAAAAATAATTTTAAAAAATAAATAAACTTACCTCCGCGCCACTCCTCTCACCTTCTCCATCTCCTCCGGCTGTAGGCAGGTACAGGCTCCCAGCCTGCCCTGCAGCCAATCCTGCCACTGCACAGAGCAGCGTCAGCGTCCTGGCTGGACCTATTGGACCTATTCAGAGTGAAAGATCAAGGATGCCTCTTCTAGTATTTTTTGACCAATTCTCATCATAGACAGAAGTTGACATCGTTGGAAGTATAGACACAAAGACAATTACTTATTTTCTCATAAATATTTTTCAAAACAAAGAATTTACTATACACACTTTGTTTCCAAAGAAATGGGAAAATTCTTAAAGTGGAGATGCATATGTCACAAGAAATGTGCTGTATATACCCCAGAGGGAAAGGTTACTGTTGAAAAAATTAACAGGTCACGAAAGGAAAGCATACAATTAGAAAGGAATGCTTGGAGGAATTTGAAAGATTTGTAAAAGTTTTTGTTCACATACAGATTTATGTCACTTCACAGCTGAGATCTCTTTTGAATTATTCGAAGGTAGAAAAGGAAACACAGAAGATGCTCCTGGTGGGGTATTCTGAGGAAAGGATAAAAGTGTGCAGCTGAGTTGAACAATAATAAGAAGAAAGAGATGGAAGCTATGATTTGGCAGAACGAAAAGTATGACTCCAGTAAAGCTGTTTACCCTTCTGTTAGTAAAGTTGGTGATGCTGTTCAAAACTGGTCACTACAAGATGTGGTTCAACATTCTCCAAACGAGTAAAAGTCATTAAGATCTTTCGCAATCGTGTGAAAATTGATGATGAAGGATATGGAATCTCAATCTTGTAGTTCTGTACTAGGGAAAATGTTAATTGAACGTCTTATTATTTCAGTTCATAAACTGACGTCTTCTATGGTACTTATAGTGTTATGTATAGTTATATTAACTTTGGGTTTATATTTATTTTTTATTTATTTTCTTCTGTTGTGCTTTCCATATTTGCCGTTTTCCTTCGTTGTGGTGTTGTGGGAAGTGTATGGTGTACATCTGTGCACTTAAACATTTCCTTCAGCACCTTCAACATAGAGTTTCATTAGCAACGTTCTGCATGCTTGGACACATCTCAGAGTTCTGAGTGAAGATTCTTGAAGAGTCAGATGGAGGTGAACTGTGGCATGGACAGATGTGGCTGAGGTGTTAAGAAAATAAATCTTAATTCTAAATTCTTCCTTTACTGAAGAGTCTTCATTTCAACAGAAATGCAAGGCCAAAGGGCTAAGTGGCCTCTGACCTTCATTCGTGCCACTTTGTCTGCCTGTGGCCAAAGACCTATGGAGTGTGTGATTAATAAGGTGTGAAAGGTGCACTAAGCATGGATCCATGTTTGTTAAGTGTCATTTTGTACTATCTACAGCTAGACACTTGGCAGTGTTTTTTTGTTTTTGTTTTTTTGTGTCCTCATATCTCTTTACATACTTCCATTATGATCTGACCCGGTCTGTGTTCCAGGATCTCCTGGATAAGTCCGAGACAATCAGCATACGGAAGTCGAAAACAATAGGGGTGAGATTTCTGAATGCCGCCCCTAATTTAAAATAATCATTGGACATTATAGTGAAGGAAAAGTGCTCAGAGCGAGCCAATTCACCCAAGGTTGCCAGAGCTTTTGTACATTTTTAACACCACTTCTACAAAGGTCTAACTTACATACTTTTGTTGCTGCGTACACCCATTCCAATTGAGTTGGTGAGGTGGGGGAAATCCAGTATCTGCATACCTCCTGCCTGCCTAAAAGTATTAAATAGAACAGCAAATTCATATGGGCTCTAGGGAGGTTATGCAGCTCTAGAGAACCCCCAAATAAAACTAATACAGGGAGACCGTCAACGGTACCTGTAAAACATTGGTCATAACCTCAAAAATCTCCACCCAAAAACTCAAGATCCGTGGGCATAACATTAGCATATGAACATCATCCGCCCCCTCTGGCCCACATTTCTTGCAAGCTACCTGAACGTTCATACTGAATTTTTGTAATTTGTTTTGCGTATAATATGCTCTATGTAAGACAACACTTGGCAGTGTTGTAGTCACCTGTTGTCAATACCCTTAACTGCCCTAGATCTTACTTCCCTTGGCCAAGGAGCATGGACTGCCTATCATATGAGACTTTTCCTATCCTTGGACATTTGCTGGCAACGGAGTAGCACAAAATAGTGACCTCCTCAACAGCCATGTACATGCACTTGTTCTTCATGTTCCCATATGAAACCTCACTTCTTTCAGATGTTTATTCTTGCTGGAGTCTTCAGTGGGGCATGTGTGGTTTAAAATGTCAATGCTTAATTTGTCCACTTGTTTGCAAATGATGAATGGACAGTGCCTCTCATCTTTGGCAACCACAGCGTATTTTTTTATCATTATACACTGAGCAATAGCAAAAAAAGGAATTGCCCAAAATGGAGTTAGAAGAAAGAGAGAGACAGGAAATCAGTTAAAAGGATAGAAAACAAGGATGAAAAAGAACCAAAACAGTGAACCAAGAGGCAGGAAGTGTAGTGTGGTGGAAAGTTAGGCATGAGGTGGAATCTATACGAAGTAATCCTGGTATTCGGCAACCCCAGCATTCAGCAGCACCTTCGTGGGCTAATAAGAAAATCTTTGAGCACCTGCAATTTTTTTAACAAACCAAGCGCTGCAGGAAACTTGTGGTTCTGAGGCAAATGTCAGTACCCATGAGTCAGTGTTGATGAGGATTGTGTGTGTTGCTCCATTTGAACGTGTATAATATCCTTATCTGGAGTGACAAGGTGCATTCATTTGTATACAAGCCAGGCATTTATTGTGTAGCAATATTTGGTGCGCTCCACAAAAAGCCTACGCAGTACAAAACCTAAGATGGATCACAATTCCAGTGCTACTTTTCACCTCTGTTTCAACTGAGAAGGACTGAAATATGTATGAAAATATACAAAACCTGCACAAAGAGCAACTCAAACATACCAAGGCATATTTTTCATCATCAGATTTTGACTAAGAGCAAGTGAGAGGACAGAAGAAAAGGAAGAAACAAGGAAAAAGAGAAGAATTGGAAAAAGTGACAGGGATAAAGCAGGGATGTAAAGGAACCTATGAGAGGGCGAGAAAGAGACCAAAAGTGTAGGGAGATAGAAGAAAGAGGAATGAGTTGGTAACAAAAATAGGCAGCCCTAGCACTCATCCATTCCAGTGGCAGGAACCTAAGAAAAACTTTACCCACCTGAACCTGTTCTGTTTAACAAATTAAGCCCCGTCAATGAGGTTTGAGAGTGAATACTATCAATGCATATGATTCCTCCTAATAACATATAAAATTGTCCATGGGAAGTTAGAAATAACAATATTTCATGAACTCACTTGGAACAACTAGGTATAGCATATCCATTTCAACTACACAATTTTATGTCGACAATGGTAATTTGATGAGTATTATCTTCTGTCCAACAACTGCCTGCGTGAATGAGGTGTGTTGCTAGGGTGACCAGAGTTTGAGGAGCAAAAACCGGGTCAGGTCAGACATAAAAGAAGAACTAACGACTTTACACTCACTTTTATATCTGGCCTGTCTTGTTTTTTGCCTAGTTTTGTGAATGTGTGCCTATACATGCGTGTTTATATATCAGGGGTGTGGAATTTATTAAAATATCTACTTGTCCAGGGGACAGGTTGCTTCTCAAATCTACTTGTCCTGTAAAAAGATCTACTTGTCCCTTTGGTGCCATGTAGTGTGGCGACAAATTATGTCAGCAATCTCATTATATAAGAGCTCTGATAATAGCCTCTCTGATTATGCCAGGGCTACTACCTTAGTAGGGCTTGAATACTTGCAGTTTCAATCCCTACTGTAGCAATGTCCTTATTTTGCCACCTTTCTGCAGATCTGCATACTGGGGCTGGAGGAAGCAGTAAGCAATAGTTCCAGGGCTGGAATGCCTTTGAGTCTGCAAACCTACTAACCTGCATGTTTTAAAGATTTTCACCAGCTTCTCTCTAATATTTTCCCATAATAAGAAAGGTTGGACATTTACTCCTGACAATGGCAGAATTAGAACTTCTTCCAGGGTTGGGAAGAAAGTGGCTGGAGGGAAAATGAACTTGCAAATGCTCAATAGATTTTCACATGAGCAAATCTACACATCGTATTTACCCATGCTAAAATACAGTTCACAAATATTTTATAGGGGTACGACATATACCATGGGTGCACTTTTGTGACTTTCTTTAAGAATTTGGGGCCACATGTCGGTAGGTTCAGATTTGCGACCCGCAAATTGCGAGTCAGAGTGACTCGCAATTCCGAATGTAGGATGGTGTCCCTGACACCATCTGTGATTCGCAAGGGCTTTGCAAATGCCCACCTCATGAATAATCATGAGGTGGGTCGCAATTTGCGACCCCCTTGCGAATGGCGGCCCTCACAGGGATGGTGGCCTGCTTGAGACAACAGACCACCATATCTGTGACTGCTTTTCAATAAAGCAGTTTTTTTTTTTTTTTGTAATGCAGTCCGTTTTCCTTAAAGGAAAACGAGATGCATTACAAAAACGAAAAATGAACCGTTTTCGTTTCATTTTTTCAGAGTAGGCAGTGGTCCGCAGGACCACTGCCTGCTCGGAATTTTTTTTTACAGTGACATTCACAATGGGGAAGGGGTCCCTATGGGACCCCTTCCCTTTAGCGAAAGTGTTAGCACCCATTTGAAATGGGTGCAAACTGCGATTGGTTTGCGCCCGCGGTCACAAAACAATCCTACATTGCACTGCGAGTCGCAATTAGGAAGGGAACACCCCTTCCTAATTGCGAGTCGCAAACCCGTTTTGCGATTCAGTAACCAGGTTACTGAATCGTAAAACTGGGTTTGTGCATCGCAATGTGCTTTTTGCACGCCGCAAACAGCGAAAGTCGCTGTTTGCGACATGCAAAAAGCTACCTACATGTGGGTCTTGGTCCCTAATTAGGTCTGGTGTTAACAAAGACCTTTTGTTTTTATTAAACTTCTATTTCTCTCTCTTTCGGCTGGCTTTACTGTGAGCGATCGCATTCTGCTCTTCCACAAGGAGCATATTGGCACACAAATTAGTTTTGTTCCGTGTCAGGAACTACAGTGGCAATCAGTGACGTAACGAAACTGGAAGGTGCCCCTTTGCAAAGAACATGGAGGAGCCCCCTCTCCAGACTCACTCAGGCCAGGTGCTGTGCTGAAGGGGCCCCCTGGAGGGCGGCTGCGGGGCCTTTGTTATGCCACTGGTGGCAACGTGTGCTTTCAGAGTTCAAAAACATTTTGTTTGTTTTTTGCCAGTGTTTGTTACAGTGTTGAGGGCCTGATAGCTCCCACAACAATAAAGTGTTACAAAAGCCATGTCAAAACAAGACACGCATTGATGAAACTAAAAGACTTATACAAATATGTCAGATCAGTTGGCTTTGTCAGTGTTTGTTTATTTTCATGCTTCCCATAATCGTGTTGAAAATGGTTACACTGATTTTCCATTAGAAATATTTTTGGGAAATACTAGCATGCACCAACACATTTTACTAAATGACACTTCATTTGCATCTAATCAGAGAGCATTCTGGGAGCATTATACTTAGCCTCATAGCCTAAACTTTTCAAACATGTGTATACACGTTTTTTTTTTTTTTGTACTGGAACCAACCTCAGTAGTGAAGTGTGACCTTAAAACATTTATTTACAGCACTCACCCTAATAATGAAGGCTTTCAAATAATGAACCATAAATACAAGTTCGAACAGTATTATCTTTTGGAAACACATTACCTCAACTGCAGAGAGTTCCACTCTCTGTAAACAGACAGACAAAGGGTTTGTGCTGCAGAGGGTTGGGCCTACTTCTCCCAAGGACAAAATAAACATAAAAACTTGTTGCCCTTGACCCCAAACAAGATGTCCCGGGCGTCAGGCAATAGGAATTCCACATCCCTGTATATATATATATATATATATATATACACACACGCACACACGTTTACAAGACTATACATATAAAATTAGCTATGGCTCGACCTCCCACCGTGCAACCCCAACGTGCCCAGCACCCTCCTCTCTCTGCCCGACACTCGTCTCTCTGCTGGGAGCAGACAGGGGACTGTGTAGCCTGACAGTAACAGATAAATTACCTAATTATTGCGTATTTTGTAGGCGTCTGTTAAAGGAGAGCATACCTCTAACTTATGCTTCCCTAGATAATCTGACCTTTGTCCCAAAAACCGGGACATTTATGTAATAATTTTAACTTTGTCCCAAAAACAGGGACATTTGTTTAAAATTAAGAGAAGCGTCGGGACACCGGGACAGTCCCCTAAAACCCAGGACTGTCCGGGAAAATCTTGGACGTCTGGTCACCCTATACAGTGTTGCAGACCCGCACTTGTGTGGTGAACTGAGGAGACCTCGCATTTGGATGCACTCGCTCACTGCCTCCATTGTGACTGAGGTGAGGTTGCACAGACAAAAGAGACCCAAGATTGCTTACAAATACAAAGGTACAGGGGATGGCAGTGCTGGGAAAGCAACGGTAATGTAATGCCTCGGAATAAATGGGTAATACTAAAAACTTGTTGTTTACTCATCGGGGCCATTTCTATGAATAGGACACGAGCATGGTTGCCAGTGGTGCCACCTGCCAGAGAGTGTTACAGATCAACCCAATAAACAAGGGTTTAGTTACGAGGGTGCCAAAAAGAAACAATGTGGCGAAAACAAATCCACGGTGCCCACAGTGCCGAGCTATCCTGAGACGGCAGTTTCACTCCTGTGGCCTCAAAGAACACCGGCTAGAATATCACAAGTGCCCAATGATGTATCTGTGCCATCGTGTGTAGCTTTTATACATTAATCAGTTTGTGTTTCCAAATGTGCTACTTATCTTCATTGCCTGACGCTGGATGTGATACAAACTCTAGAAAAACTCCTTAATTAGCAAAGCCCTCATTATAAGTGGAAGGTTTTTTCCGATCCTGCAAACCTGTGTGTCAACAGTTCGAATGTGCATATATATACCCGGAAAATAGGTCCGGGATATGCCGGGAACTGCTGATTTTGTTGCCGAAAACACCAAAATCCACGTTATTCTGCATTACAAGGGGAAAGTGCAGAAACGGTGTGAATTATCACACCTGGTCAATCCCAAAACTCAGATTAACACATTTAGCTATATTTGAAAAATATCGCAAAGGACTTCGGGACTCTTGCAAACAGGGACTCAATATTAACTGTAGGCGGATAGCACACAGCGACAGTGATGCACACCACTATTGTTGGAATGATTACAGGGTTTTGTAGCCTTCAGATGTTGTGTTATTTAAAGCACTCAACAGTGTCGCGGTGTCCTTCACAGGGGATGTTTGCCCTGGCATTCATGTGGATGGTCAAAGCTCTATGTAACAATAGGGCATCCCTGAGATAAGCTCTGAGATTTAACGACGCTTAAAGAGTTCTTTAAATAGCTTAAGCAAATAAGGGTATGAGATGGCAGGTTTCCCTCCTACACATTCTGAGAGCTTACTCTACATATCCATATGTGTGACGAGTCTATTTTTAACTACCGTGGAGACAAAACACTTTTTCAAACAATTGTTCTTCTGTGAATGCAGGGGCAGAGACTTCCATTTATAAATGGAGTCTCTGATATAAGGTTACACCGGGAACAGATGGAGGGGCTCTTACAGGCTTAGCTGCTACAGGGCCCTGTTTGTGTGCCTAATGTAGACAAGCTCACCATCTCTGGTGGTTCTCGGTACACCCGCAGCCAGGGCACCATCGAACTACAGACGAATAACTCTAAACAAGACAGTAGGCCTTTTCTGCCTACTAACCAAGGATCTGGAACAACATTCATTGCAATATCCATGAGGACAAACCCAACTCTGCTCCAATATAGGAAAGAGGTGAAGACTCACCTCTTTAAAAACACTATATCACAATGTAGGTACCGTCCACAAACAAGCTTCAGCTCTTCTCACCCTTTGACTTTATGCTTTTTTTTTTACTGTGTACAAGCGCTTCGCTTCCTTATGACAAGGTTTATCTATACAAATACCATATGCATACAAACATACATACATATATATTTCCCTTCCGGAAGTAGTCTGGGACCAATACTATAACACCGCTCTCTAGAATATTGTGCTTTCCCCACTCGCACTCTCTCCATTTTCCTTTCAAAATGTTATGAGCAGTGACATAAGCAATCATACTGTCGGGGTTGTATGACATTAAAACATGTTAAAACTTGTCATGCCTTTGCACCTTTGCCACGCATTCTTTACATAGTATTTTATTACCACATATATAGCTTTACAACGCATGCCTTTGCCACATAAATGAATATATATATTTTTTAAATGTAAAACATATATATAGATACACATATATATGTAAATCTATATATACTTATGGTGTATGCATGTGTGTATATATATGGGTATATATATATATATATATATATATATATATATATATATATATATATATATATATATATATTTTATACATTTTTGGGAGGTGCATCCCCCAATTGTCCTCTTTCAATTACTCTTACAACCCAATACTCCCACCCACCTCTAAACCCTAAAAGCACTGTTACTACCCAATACCTTTACCTCCCCTAAACCCTAAAAATACCCTTACCACCCAATAGCCTTACCCACACCCATACCCCCAATACCCTTACCTACCTCTAAACCCTAAAAATACTCTTACCACACTATACCCCTACCCACCCCCACATCTTAAAATACCCATGCAACCCTATACCCCTACCCACCCCTAACCCCTAAAAATACTCTTACCACTCTAGACCCCTACCCACCCATAAACCCTAAAATACCTTTACCACCCCATACCCCTACCAGTCCCTAAACCCTAAAATATCCTAAAACCCCTACCCAACCCCAAACACCTAAAATCTTAAATGTGTGTGTGTGTGTGTGTATATATATATATATATATATATGTGTGTGTGTGTGTGTGTGTACATATATATATTTATATATATATAGACATATATATATATGTAAACATATATATGTGTGTACATATATATATATATATATATATATATATATAAATATATATATATATATACGCACAAACATTTATACTTACCTTATATGCGTGGTAAAGGCATGTGTGGTAAAAGGATGATCGCTGTAAAAATGTTGTGGTAAAAAATGCGTGGTAATGGTACTGCGTGATATAATACTCACTTTAAAAACTGTTTCCCCACTGCCAGATTTGAGTATTAGTGGTAAGTGTGGTTGTAGGGTTGCCATTTTGTTTCTTATATCCCTCTATTCCCTGGACAATGCGGAGTACAAATCCAACCCCCCAAGTGGGGCAAGAGCATTGATTTCATGTCTTATTCTTATGTAAAGCATTGTGCAGACATCACCACAGTAATACTGAGAACAGTTCAAAGAACTCAGGGGAGCGACAGCAACAATTATTAGCACTTAGACATTGTTTGCAGGAGGAATATTCAATTTAAGCGCAGGAAGGTGCTATCAGTCCCACATTTTAAGATTAATCTATAATTTAATAAATTGTTCCTATGCTTTTTGTGGTAGGCAAATCTATCGTAAGTGGCGTTCTGAAAATCTGCCATGGATCCGGCCCTCTTGTACCTGGGCTGGACATTCCTGGTCTACAGCCATTAACATTTGCAGCCAACAATGTTGAACGTTTTGTGCTGAGCTTTGCCTTGCGAAAAATGTTTGTGCTGACCCCTCCAAAATCAGGAAACTGATTTTTTAAATAAATATACAAGATCTGAAGCATTCCCCTTCTTGTCACACTCTTGCATTGCACCTTTCGTTTTCTACCCTTCATCAGACATCTCTTTTACAACCAATTGGGGCCAGTTCCATAGTTTAAAACTCGCTGTTTTAAGGGAACTTGAAGTCTCTAATATAAATATATTACTTATTTATTCTTTTGCTTGCTTGCTTTTCTTTGATCAGTACGAATGTCTAGACTTTAGATTATGTCTAAATAGGGTTAATACACCAAATGTTTACATTATGCCCATGTGGTAAAATTCAAACGGGCACAAATGCAGTTTGTTCAGTTTTACCTACAGCCTTTATCGGGAGTTGAATGTCCCTTATGCCACCTAGAAAATTGTAGATCTTCCATGTAAGATTAATTTCTTTCATCATTAATATTTATGAAGACACAGCAGCAAACAATTGGCCATTGAAATTAAGAATCTGCCCCTCTCAAACAGCCAGACCTTTCATATGCATTCTATGACAGTCTTCACCAAGATTTTCTGTATGTCAACCATAGCAATCCTAAAATCACATTCAATCGAGACCTTGGTTAGCACATTGGCACACAAAGTTCCTAGATTGTTAAATACTTAAATAACTACGAGGACATTATGACAAATTTACCAAATACTTTATCTATAAATTGTGCACCTTAACTCACAACTTGCAGATGTCATCAAATCTACAAAACCCTTCCTGTGATCTACAGTAAAGTATAAAAAAGTCAACATATGCTAGTATGACTTTGCAATTATTTGAAGTATCAAACCATCACAAATGTACACTCTCCGTGGTATACATTGAGCAATTGTTACATTTTTGTGTTGCAAGGAAACACAAATATTCTAGGTTGAATGCTGGAAAGGTTTTGCTCTACTCTATTGTAGTTAGAAACATTTTGGAATAAATGTAGAGATTGAAAATGTTGACTATCAATATAGGTTGAAAAAGTTTGAAAAAAGATGTTAATGTTGCTTTTTGATTTTTTGCAGCCTTTGCCTGTTCCTAACTTCATCCTTGGCCTTGCAACTACCTCAACAGGGCTGGTTTACTATTTTAACTCCATTTGATGCCAGTTTGAGCAATAGAGCCACATTGTGGTAATGGTAAGTCGTTGTAATGCTTACATTTCAAATCCCAAACTTTTTTCACACTAAATATTTATTCCTAAAAAATTTCAAATGTTTTACAAACTATTGTTTTTAGCTAAATCGTTTTTAATTTAAATATTTTGAACATTTATCAAATCGGTAACACTAATGAGCAAATGGGAGAATGTTCTCTTTCAACTACTTGAAAGGCATTTTTATTTTGTCATTGTTCCACAGGGGAAATCCTTAAACTGTTAATTACATTAATCTTCCTTCTTCTCGTGGACAGTAGTAGCCTTACAGAAATGCATTTAAAACTAAAACATCTGTTTTTAAGGTGCACCGCCTCATTTATGGCTGAAATGATTTAGAAGAATTTATTTCAAGAATATATCTCTCCGCTTGACTATGGTTTAGAAGAAATAACTTGGTACAATGTGTCTTGCTATAAGATAGTCCAATTCCAAATGGGAGAAGCTCTCTTAAGTTATAAGGTATTTTGCATTATCATTTAGACAAATCAGAATGTTTCTAAAAATCGATTGGATGCAAGTCGATTTGTACATATTTCTGGCCTGATTAAGAGTTGGGCTGCAATTAAGAATTCTCTGATTTTTTAAAGGGAATTCTACGTGTGCATCCTCCTCTGGATTCTGCAGTTCTCTGCCAGAAATCTGAGGATTTTTCATTAAAACAGACCCCTCAATCAAACAGTTAGACTCAAACAGATATGCTAACCATGAGAGGTATAATGATTCCTGGTGCAATTACATTCCCTTATTTGTAAATTGTAAAATAGTATCAAACTAATGCCGAGAAATAAGAATTACAATTTAAATGGTAACAGGACTGTTGGTTCCTCTAGATTAATGATGATCATTATTTTTTTATAATCAGTTTAATTGGCATTTTGATGTAAATATTGAAACATGAGTAGTAAAGGACTCCATTATGATAGCAATTGCTCAGTGGTTTCTGCACACCATGTATCAAGTCACTTGTATATCTTTAAATCAATACATGATGACCACTTTTTATAAACTCTCACATAGTAAAGGACTGAATATATATTTGGCTTAAAAAAAGGCTGGGTTGAGCAGATTTTTAATTCTAAGTCACAGGCATTATAATTGCTACTTCAAAATAAAAGGCTGATGACATGCTGGAGAGGCTGTGGACTATTGGGCACTTTTCGCCACATATGGGATTGCCCCACAATCTGACTTTACTGGAATGAGATACTAGCCCATATGAAAGACACGTGGGTTAGCCCCTACCATAAATGCCTGATATTACCCTACTAGGGCTGCGTGACCCTTCCCTTAAAAAGCGAACAGTGGGAGATAGATCCATTAGGTGGCTTTGTTTAGGGGCAGCCAAGATGGCCCTGAATGCCACCCGGAAGAAGCCGACAGCCCCCTCTATGTCCCAGTGGCATGCACACCTTTGGTAGAGTATTACCATAGAATTCCTGACGGACAAACCCATGGACTCTTGTAAGGGCTTTGATTACATACGGGGGCCTGTGGTGAGGCACTTGTCCATGATCTCCCCTGGTTTTCTTGCCCCACACATAAGAGCACTCCACCTGTTCCAGACTTGAGGCCTCGCCCTCATTGTTGACCCTCATGACCAAACTTACAGCTAATCCAATGGAATCAAATCACAACCGCAACCCCAACTATCGAATATCAATTGATATCTCTACAGCACTGTACATGCTTGTTTTTGTGTTTCTCAGTTTGTTGGGAGTTTTTTTTTTCCCCCTCTACCAGGAAATTTGGGGGTGGAGGTGTTATATTGGGCCCTATACTAATGCTTGTGTAATATGCTGCAATACAATGATGTTTGAAGAGTAACCTCGGCCACTATCAGTGTATGTCGCTTCCACGTTTGACACTGATCTGTATTATAGCAAGGATATTGTCTGGTGTCTCTTTGAGAAGTCATATTACATTGCTTTTAAATAGTTTGAGAAAGGAAAAAAAGAAAAGGCTGAAATAATTATATTGCAATTCAAGTTTTTTTGAAAAAATAGGTATGGCATCCCGTATGATAAGTCAGCCTTCAAAGAACGCTGAAACATTCAATTCAAGCTGTATAACTAAATATCACACACCTATATTCCATCATATGTTAATGTTTATTGAATCCGTTCTCTGGCAGTTCCAACATAGTCATAGGTAGTTGGCTCTTTACTTTTTTTTATTTCTTGTGGCTTACCTCACCTTCAATTAGTTCTATAATTATGTGTGCGTAAATTGTTAAGTCTGATAATTATAGAGAATGCTATTATTTAATACTAATGTGAGTACAGCGAAAATCCTGTTTATGTTGTCTTGCTGCATTTTCCTGTGTAAACCGATGAAACTTACAAAAAGTACATACCTTACCAAAGTATGATGCTTACTAATTTCTAAATACAATCTGAGCCCAAACTTGAGAGTCCCTGGTAGTCAAGAAGGGAATGTAAATTACAGAGGAACAAAAGATGGGTGCACAAAAGCAAGGCCTGCAAAGGGCAGTCGGAACTTACTTCATGTTCAGACAAAATGCCCGATTTTCTAGGTTATAAACCATATTTGGCAATGTACAAATTTTAATGGTGCAAGCTTCCCCCAAAATGTCAGCATTTTACCAAGCACAGATATAGCATATTCGATCAGCCCATCCTGCACCCTGCCAACCACCCGTTCTTTGTAGTTACCCAACCAAATTAAATTCCTGGCCTGGAGCTAACCTCTTTTACTAAACCACAGAACATATCCACCTTTTATTATTATTGTACAAATAAAAACTCAAATAGAACATATAGAAAAATATCTCACTTTTAAACATTTACTTCATTTAACTCAAAACAGATGATACAAAAGGCCCAACAAAAAAGATCTCTTTATGTAGAACTCATGAGTTGCTCACTTTTCGAATAATTACTGCTTTCTTCGCAACAGCATTTCCCAGTTTCCTAGTTTTCAAATGCATGCCTCTTTGTATTCATTCTAAGTGTAGGATTCGACTTGCAGTTATTCAGGCGTTTTTCTTAAAATTAGCTAAAATGAAATGTACAATAAATTGTAATGTTTATTGCCTTGAAGAAGATGGAGAGGCTTGGGAGCTCACAACTTCATTAGGACAGTTGGGGGCGTGGCCTGACCACCGGGCAAGATGGCCGTCACTACATGAGGCTCTGCCTGGCCCAGGGCCGTTTATCCGTATATTTCCTCATCTGGCGGTGCCGGCGGGCGCGAGCCTAGTGCACCCTGCTAGGAGGAGCCCCTGGGCTGCTTTTGGCGGCTCGGGAGCGGCGGTGCGGCCGGAGCAGCTGTGGAGAGACGTGGGCGGGCCTGCTGACCGCCGCGCCCGGGCGCGCAAGGCGCAGGGCGGGCGGGCGGACGCGGGGGCCCGCGACTACGTCAGGAGGTGTGTGGCCGGGAGCAGAGCTGTGCAGGACGCAGAGCGGGCGGGCGGGCGGACGTGGAGGCCCGCGGCGGCTCCTGGAGGTGTGTGGCCGAGTGCGGAGCCGCGCCAGGGGGCTATTCGGCGACGCAGTCGTGTCGCGGCCCTGCAGCGCGCTCAATCATGGCGGCGCGGCTGAGGAGGAGGCACCGCTGGGCCCCGTGATTCATCGGGGGCCTGGCGGCTTCAACTGGCGAGGAGGAGGCCCGAATGGAGGAAAGCTACCGAGGTGAAGCCTCTCAGGGGGACACTTGAAGTTCGCAGTTGCTCTGCCTTGACTTCTGAGGAAGAACCGCCCGAAATACTTAGGCGGGCCCCCCCCCGGGGGCCGCTACTTGAAGACACGAGGCAGTACCCGGTTGAGGGCGGTGAAGGCTGTGATCGCGGGGGCCCAAAGAGGGTGAATGAGTGGCGACTATCCGGCTGGGCAATGTGGGCCGAGCGGGCCTGAGGGAACTGGCGGAAGCTCTGGGGCCCTGTTATTTGATGACTTTGGCTGTTGGTGCTGGCCCTACGGTGAGTTCTGCGCTGGATGGTGGGGCCCCTGGATTTTGGGCCCCCCAGAGACTGGTTCTAATTGCTTGGTCACGGTCGGAGGTGTTGGTGCAGAGTGGAACAATGGGCAAGGCTGATCAGCGCCAGGCCAAACTTACCTTTGAAGGGGGGAAAAAAAAGAACGCTGCTGCCAGCTCCCAGCCCTGTGAGGAGACGAACGGAGAGGATAGCCCTGAGGTATCGGTGAAGTCCATGTTCTTGGACCTTAAGACCAGCCTGGCTGGCATTGACGCCAAGCTGGATCATGTAACTGAACAACTCGACCGCATCAGGGCACGTGTAGACGATCACGACTCCAGGTTTGAAGTCCTGGAGTCACGCACATCTGAGATAGAGGACGCACGCCAGGGTGACAGGGATCAGATTGCACGAATGGAGTGAATTCTTGAAGTCATACGCAACAAGAACGAGGACTTGGAGGCAAGATCCCACCGTAATAACATTCGCATTGTGGGGCTGCCAGAGGCGACCGAGATGGGCCGAATGGAAGACTTCATAGAACAGATGCTATCTGATCTGTTCACTGGTGAGCTCTCCCGGATGTTAGTGGTTGAGAGGGCTCATAGGTCTTTGGGGCCCGACCCCCGCCGGGGACTCCCCCACGCCCAATTATCGCGCTTCTGCTGCACTACCGAGACCGGGACGCTGTACTCCGTCTGGCACAGGAGAGACGTTCGCTGCTTTATAAGAACTCCGAAATAAATTTTTTCCCAGATTACACTCTCGGTGTGCAGACCCAGAGACGTGCTTTTCTGCCGGTTAAGCGACGGTTGAATCAAGCGGGAGTAAGCTTTACCCTGCTATACCCTGCTAAGCTGAGGGTGCGTCACGAGGGTAAGATGCTCTACTTTACGGATCTGAAACAGGCGACCAAATTCGCTCGGCAGTTGCCTAAGAGACGGGAGACTGCGGAGCGCCGGGGCCATGGCGATGACGACGACGTTTTGAGTGACAATGACTAATAAGCTCCGATCGCCCTGATACTCATTGCTGGAGCCGCTTGGGTGCGTTGGCTTGCTCCTTGCCTGGACCCGTCCGCCTGATGCCTTGTAGTTGGCACACGGGCCCCTCTCTCCCGGTGTCAGCTGGGCGGAGAGGTACCAGGTCGGTTACAGCCCCTAGGATGAGTCCTGTTATTCACTGTTTTTGTTCTCGAGGAGGGTTTTGGGGTAAAGATGGGTGGGTCACTGGTTGGGTCCGATTGGGGGGCCTGAGTGGGTGGGGGGTATTCACATGTTTGTAGCGTATTGTTCCTTTCTCTCTGTATGGAAGTTTTCTTTGATCCTTTGCTAAATCTATGGCAGGTGGTGGTAGATCTTTGCGTGCAATGCTGGCTGATTGCTGACCGGGCCCAGGGGTGAGGAAGTGTCTGTGGTTAGATGTTTGACTTGGAACGTACGAGGGCCTAATGATAGAAGGAAAGCTCGACTTGTGGCTGCATATGTTAAGAGACACGCAATTGATGTCTGTATGCTTCAGGAGACGCACTTGGTGAAGTCCACAATATGTAGACTAAGAACTGGGTGGGTAGGTAAGATGCACTGCTCCACGTACTTGGGTTATTCCCGTGGAGTTGCAATCCTTCTTCGTAGGGGTCTGCAGTGGCGCACGAAGAAGGTCCTGGCAGACCCAAACGGCAGATACGTACTGATGAGTGGTGTACTACTAGACAAAGCGTGTTGCCTAGTTGCTGTATATGGGCCGAATGTTGATGACCCAGGTTTCTTCTTGGAGCTGTGGCGTTTGGTGGAGTCGCTGGGGCCGGGTGCGGTGCTCTGGGGGGGATATTTTAATGTAGTGCTAGATGCTAAGATGGATAGAGAGAGCTTGGCCAGGATACAGCATGTTGCGGCGGCTAAAGCCTTGGAAGGCGTGATGCGAGATGGTGCGCTGGTGGACTTGTGGCGACAGCGGCACAGAGAGGCGAGGGAAGGTACATGTTTGAACTATGTACACGGTAGCTGGTCTCGAATTGATCGCTGGCTGGGTACCAGGGATATGTTGGCCTGAACTAGAGACGTCGACCATCTCCCTCGTACGTTGTCGGATCACTCGCCGGTATGTCTGGAACTGGAGATACCGGCTGAATTTGGTAGGTCGGTTATGTGGCGGCTGCCTAGGGGGGCGCTTCGGGATGCGGCCTTCCGAGAGGAATTGCGTGAGGCGATGAAACTTTATTTCGCCGAGAACCAGGGATCGGTTGGGTCCCCAGGTACTCTTTGGGAGGCATTTAAAGTTGTTATCAGAGGGGTCTGTCTCTCGAAACAGCATGGAATAGCTAAAACTCTTAAGGCGAGAGATGGCTGAAATTGAGTTGCGGCTTGCTGAGTTGGAAAGGCGACTGGCATCACACTGGTCCAGTGATGTTCTTGCGGAGATTCGTCGAGAGGTATCGCTGTATGAGGAGATCTCCCTTAGGGAAATTTGCTTCCTCAGGAGGGAGGCCCGCGCGCGCCAGTATGGGGAGGGCGAAAGGGCTGGACGTACGCTGGCAGCGTTACTTCGCAAACCTTGGGCCAGTGATTATGTCTCTGAGGTCATGGATGGTGAGGGTGGGAGTGTGTCGGGATCGGGTGGAGTTATGCAGGTGTTTACCGAGTTCTACACGAGGCTTTATGCGGCTCCGGCGGGCGCCAGCGCGACTGATGCACAGGTGATCTTCGACGATATTGCGCTAGTATGGTTCGATGAGGTGCACAGGAAATACTTAGACGAACCATTCTCAGTAGAAGAGGTGGCTGCGGCCATAAGTGGCCTGCCCGGATAGAAATCGCCTGGGGTGGACGGCCTGTCCCCCGCGTTCTATAAAGAGTATGTGGATATTTTAGCCCCCCGGCTGTTGGCGGTCTATTCAGAAGCCCTGGAGACTGGGTCGCTACCGGCCTCGCTCCGGGAGGCTTTGATAGTGACGATCCTGAAACCTGGTAAGGACCCGACTCGATGCGATTCGTATCGTCCGCTTTCCATGATAAATATTGACAACAAAATCCTAGCAAAAATGATTGCGGCGAGATTGCAACCTCTCCTTCCTAGATTAGTGCTACCGGATCAGTCGGGTTTCGTCCCGGGAAGGTCTACAGGCCACAACTTACGCACCTTTTTCGCGGTGTCCGGTACGCTGGCAGAGCATGATAATGCAGCAGCTGTTTTTCTGGACGCTGCTAAGGCGTTTGATTCCTTGACATGGGAATACATGTTCGCTCTGCTGGGTAGGGTGGGACTTAGCGCGCGCTTCCTTCGCTGGATTAAACTACTTTATACGTTGCCCACTGCTAGATTGCGCATTAATGGGAACGTGTCGGCTACGTTTCCGATCGCGCGCGGCACGCGCCAGGGATGCCCGTTGTCCCCTCTTCTTTTTGCAACGGCGATGGAACCCTTGGCGGCCCGGCTTCGACAGAAATATAACGATAGAGGATTGCAATTCCGGCAGCGTCCTATCCTGATATCTCTGTACGCTGATGATATTGCATTATATGTACGGACTCCTGACCAAAATCTGGATAT
The DNA here is from genome assembly GCF_031143425.1 of Pleurodeles waltl. NCBI lineage: Eukaryota > Metazoa > Chordata > Amphibia > Caudata > Salamandridae > Pleurodeles > Pleurodeles waltl. The sequence goes on from NC_090439.1 coordinate 154,772,223, forward strand.
GCTGCTAGATGAAATCGTGCGCTTTGGTACCTATTCAGGTATTACTATTAATTGGTCTAAATCTGTGGTACTGCCTCTAAACCCCTGGGGTGTCGCGGTATGACTCTCGATACCCTCTGGTGTGGGCAGATGGCCCGGTGCGGTACTTGGGTGTACAGCTGAGTTGCGCTGTGGAGGAGCTGTGGCAGGCTAACTATGGGGCTGCCCTGGCGTGGTTGGAGAGGAAGGTTGAGGCCTGGCGGGCCCTTCCGTTATCATTGATAGGGCGTATGGCCATTGCAAAGATGGTGGTCCTACCGAAATTTTTGTACCTATTTTTTAATCTTCCTCTCCCGCTCCCGAGAAGCTACTTAAAACATCTGCGCTCACCACTGATCTGTCTTTTATAGACAGGCCGACGCGCACGCATTTCATGGGAGAGGTTGACGCTACCGTTTGAATTGGGTGGGCTCGCTGCGCCAGATATGGAATTATACTATCTTTGTGCTCAGGCGCATTTTGCGTATTACTGGCTGAATCCTATCCGTTATTTGCCGCACATGGTGCCTGGGAGCGACTCTGTATGGCCGGATGACCTGACGCGGGCATTTGGTAGACGTGTTCCGTCCCGGGTACGGGGGATTGATACGGTGGCATGCACGATGCAGGCGTGGGGTATGTTGATGCGGCGGTCCAGGGTCGCGGTCCCGTTCGCTCCTTCTCTGCCAGTCATGGCGATAGCCGATGGACAGTTGTACCGTGACGGCGGAGTACGTGGGTTTCTCCGAGATGCCGGTCTGACCGAGATGAAAGATTGGATGGTGGAAGGTCGTCTGTTTGAGGTATCTGAGGTGCTGGCTGATCGTGAGTGCACGGCGCTTCAGCGTATGTATGTTATCCGAGTCCATTCTTTTTTGCGAAATCGCCTGCGTGGTTCGGTGGAGGCACCTGTGGAGTTCCGTGCACTGGAGGTTCTTTGCTGTGCGCAGTCGCCCAATAGGCTGGTCACCAAATTATATAACTGTATGCAGGAGCAGAGGAATAATCTCCGAGAACCGTCTAGACTCGCATGGGAGGCGGACCTGGGAGAGCCCATCTCGGAGGCCCTGTGGCGTGACTGCTGTGCGCATATGAGAGCGTTGACACCAAATTATAGATTTAGACTGCTACACTTTAAATTTTTGCACAGACTATATTACACCCCAGCGTGGTTGCACTCCGTGGGGTTGCGTGAGGATGCGCGCTGTGTACGCTGTCGGGCGCTGGGAGCTGGTTTTCTACATTTGGCATGGGAGTGTGCGGATGTTTATGCCTTCTGGGTGGCAGTTTTTAATGCAATCTCTGAAATGGTCGGAATAGAGATACCTGCCAATCCTAGAACCGCGCTGCTTGGGTGCGAGGAGGATCTTCGGGTAACACATAGGCGCTTGGTGGGTCTGCTATTGCTGCTGGCCAAGCGTAGAGTGGCCATGTGCTGGGGTGAGACGAGAGTGCCGCGCTGTTCTGAATGGTTAAGCGATGCTGCTTTTTGTCATGATCAGCTCATGGTCTACTGGAGCTTGATGCCTGAAGGGTCTAGGCCCAAAGATATTTGGGCCCCGTTGAATAACTTCTTAGCGGCCCAAGTCGAGTGAGTGAAATAATCGAAGAAGCCCGGACTGTGCTGTTACCCCCCTCTGTCTGCTGGCATGTACGCCAGAAAGGTGATTGATTGCTGATGCCTGGCTGTATGCCCTACCTGCCTCTTTTGTTTGTATCGGCTGTTGTCCCCTTTTTCTGCGGTATGATACTGCCACTACACCACTACTAGAAGCTGCCCCGTGGTAGATTGGTACGGATTCTGTCATCAATAATGGATTGGGTAGCTTAAAAGGGCAAATTAGATTGCAGCGATTAATGTGTGCCTATCTGATTTTTCCCTACGCGACATGTACACTAATATTGCGGATGATGGCAATTCTCTTTTGTTATGATGCTGTGAAGGGACAGTTGTTTTCTTCTGTATGTTAATAAGATAAAATCAATAAAAAAAAATTAAAAAAAACTTCATTAGGACAGTTAAGGCTCTTCAGCTGCTCCATAGTCTGTTACTCTGTTTAGCGACTGGGCAATAGCTGCAAGAGGGGTTGCGGGTATTCATGTTTTTACCAAGCAAGACCTTACTCTCTAGAAAAAGCAAAAGCAATATTTGAGGTGACAGAGTGACATATTACACCTCTCTGTAGCTCTACAACATGCTAACTGGGGCACTACTGGAAATGTTTAAGTGGACATTGAGTTAAGAACACAACGTAAAGATTTGCCAGTGTCTAATACCACGGAAGCCTCAAATATTTCCGTTTTAATACTGCATTACTTACACGGCTTATGATGAAGATGTATGAGAACTTTCATTTTCCAGGTTATAATCTATAAGGAGAGTTTATACCCAACATGAGTTACTCTTGCCTTTGAGAACAGTTTAAGACAGCAGTTATAACAAGTAAACACGTATTATTTTATCAATTTCCGAGTTAGACTGCCTACAACAAATGCTTGAGAACTGACAGAATGCAAGATAATTGTATATTGGTCTACACAGTAGCGTGGTGTGCTGTTTTGAAGAGGACATTTCTCTAGTTTACCAGTGATAAGTTCATTAAAAGCAGTTCCTATAGAGGGATCCATCTACACAATGCAGCTTCTTACATTATTCATTGAGACTGCTATCTGTGCCTTCGACTAGGACCCCCACTGTACATATGTGGGGCTCCTGCCTCATCATACTACTCAATCTCCCAGCAGCAGTTGATGCCAAGAACATCAGGCCACCATCAAACCCTTGCTAATGTGAACAGGATTCATACTACACTGGTTCTTGTCATACCTCCATGGTGCCACCAACTAAGCCAGTTTTCAGATTCTATCAGCTACCGGTTACCTTCAGAGCCCAACAGGAATCTGTCTTTTTGTTGTAATCTTGGAGCCGTATTTGCACCAAGTACTGGATGCCAATCGTTGAATCAAGATGCACCATTTTGAAGACAACACCTGACAGTACCTGGGGGTCTAAAAAATAAAGGGAATGAACCTCCTCAAATCTGCATTTCTATCATATTATGTGGATGCAAGAACCCACCAGTCAGGATGAACCACAGCAAGATGGGATGTATCCTCACCACTAACAACCACAGGTAAGCCTAAGTCCTTGACTGGTTATCCAACAAAAACACAAACATAAAAATCACTTAGATTCACCATTACATCTTGCCTCTCTAATTAAACACATATTCCCAAGACAAGAAAGACAACTTGATACCAATAACTATTCCTACACAGAATCAAAGCTTTTTCTCCCCAAAAAACTTCAACACCTTTATCCAAGCTGTCGTCATCTCAATCAAGGCGTTGGCAACACCTTTATCATAGATGACCCAAACTCAACGCTGCCTCAAGTTGTCATGCCACTATGATGCCTCATATTTCATCAAAAGACTGAGGAAATACAATATAATTTCTCACATCATTGTTGATCTACTCTGGCTTCCCCGCTACTACTGCATCGCCTGCAAGACCGTGGTACTTCACATTCAAAGCAGTAATGAACAGTTACTACTTAACCTGGTGAAAAAGTGAACTTCTCTTGGGGTCAATATAAGGAACCAGGTCAATTCTAGACTAGAGGATAAGAAATGTAAAAAAGAAAAAATCTGATGACAAGATTTCTGCAAGCCGCTAACATATGCAACAACATTCCTCTGCACATCATACTTGCCTCATTGGTCTTGCAGGTTAGAATAGAGCTGAAGATGTGTCTCTCCAATTATCTAGTTATTCGTCATTTGGGAGAAGCATTCCAGCTCCAATCGCTCATCCACGTGCCTACACATGTGGACTCTCTCTTCCCTCATCCTAGCCCTCTTAACATACACAATCTTGACTTGAGAGTCCCTAAGTGTTACACACTTTAGACTATGGGTCTTCTATCGACAACCAAGCAACATTTACTTTTCATTAGTCTTCTGCAGTTCTTCCATTTGGTTCAGCCCATAGGTTTATGTTTAAAGTACATCAGAATTTGAAGCACTGAATGTCCAGTGATCTGCCTCCAGTTTTTGTTTGTTGCTTCATTGGTTGATCAGTTGTGTTGTGGATGACTATAGACCTGGATGTTTTTATTTTTTTTGCCTGTTTCTTGGGACTTCACTCCACAATGCCTTATACAGCATAAGCATATAGGGGGTAATGTGTGAATGGTGACACTTTGAAGCAAAGAGAGGTTTTGAGAATGGAAACCTATGAACTGTATTCTCAGTTATGTTACCCCATTTGCCGCATTTGAGACAAGAATATCTCAATCAAACATTTATACTATTTCAATGGATTCCATTTTGAACAATGTCTGTTGGACATCTACTTTTGTTTGTTTGAAAGAGTGGCTTTGGTTTATCGTAATATTTAGCAGTTGTAGTGAATTTGTATCATTGCCACTGTTTATGGGTTTATCACTTCACTGATGCCTGTGAAATACAGCTACTAATACCCCTGCCTTCAGGCACTGTGTGACAGCCTAGAGACAGGGAATAGCTCTGAGATGGGAGCACATATAATGCAAAAGGACTCATTGGCATCATACCCTGTCTCTAGCCCTGATGGGGGGTCATTGGAAATTAATCTGAGAGCCACACTCCTTTTTATGCAATTTGTGTCTGGAATTGGTTATTCTGCATGATCCCATTACACTGGACGAATCATGTAAGAACCAGACACTAGCAGAAATGACTCGTTGTGGTGTGGATTTACACTGGCAAAATGGGGGTCAGAGAGCGACGACGTGAGAGATTCCTGCTTAGTGAATATAGCACTTATTATATGCAGATTATCTGCTGTATTTATAGACTACTGTTGTACGGTAGAAGAGCCGTAGCAAAGCTCTCACTACTTTTGGTAACAAAGCCAGCGGGGAAGAATAGCTTCATAGATGCTTCCTGCCTCTTACCCGAGCAGCTAATGCAGATTAATGTCAGCTGACCTTCGAGCAAATGTGTCTGATCAGAGTGAGGAGGTTGCCTGCACATGGTCATATAAGGGCCATAATTGTTCTCTCTTTTGTTTATCCCACTTGTGTGTTCTGAGGGTGTATTTCCAGCTTCCCTTTCCTCCACGATAAGGTTAGACTGATCTTCTAGTGGTCGAATTCAATAGCTAAAAATATATCTGTGAAGCTCAGTGAGGGCGTGGAAGTGGCACTGTCCCAGGATGGACAGGAATGCAATCCTTTCAAGATAAGCATGTCAAAAGCAGGGTTATCACGTCTTTTTGGCGATGACTACCATAGTGGTTCAAGGCCCACTTATGTGTAATAAAGGTCACTCTGCACGCATCTCAATAGCTTCCCACTCTGTTCTTTAGTAAAAATGTCACATGGCAGAAGTCCAACAAAGTCCACTACTGACGTATCACCCTGTCAAATATAATGGCCCGACATGTGATTGCACGTGCACACCTCAGCTGTCTGAACACGCAAATATAGGGAAAACTGCATCCACCCTCCTGGGAAGTCATAAACATTATACCTTTTCTGCACCTTGTTTTTGGACCTCCATTTTGGAATGAAGCATGTATACTCGTCTCTGACCTTCCAGGATTTTGTCAGAGCATTTACTTTCTCCCATGTACCAGTCATACTGGTTGAAAGAACTTGATTACAATCCTTACAGATGTAATGGCGTGTACAAGGTCACATTTTAAGTTCTTTTACTTGCACGTGCATTGCAGCCTGTCAGGCTTCTGCTCTCTGTAGAAGCATGGACAAAGGAAATGTTCTTTCTGTCTTCAGCTCTTCATTCAGCACATGTGCGGGATCCTCCTAAGGGTCCTGGCTAAAAATATTGTTGCAAAATGAATAGCCGCAGCATCATACTGGGAAGACAAAAGGCCCAAGCACCAAATAGTATCACTTTACACCCCGGTCGCCTCTATTTCTCCGATTTGTGTGCAAGACCTAAGTAGCTCTGTCTCTGCAAGTACATTGGTTCATGTCCCCCAGAAACTAACTCCTTTTGGGGTTCCTCACATGTCGGACGGATTACGGCCACTATTCCCTGCTGGAGTTACTGATACCACGGGCATTGGCATCTCCAGGGATGGGCATAAATGCTCCCTATTTTGGGTTTTGGGGTAATAACGTGTAGAAATCAGTGTTTCCGTGTCAATTTCTGAATAGCTCAAGTGCAGATTTCATCTACTTTCAGCAGCCAGAGTCCCCAGATGGAACTGTAAAACATATAACAACCGTGGTAACATCAATTTTGACTGTTCCACTTTGCCTATTAGCAAAACCAAACAGGCAGACAAAAACGTTCCTGAATAATTTGGCTTATTTTCGAATATTAATGTTTGGCTTGACCAATGTTCTGAAATCCTGATAAGGTGCACCCTAGATGACATAAGAATTCACTGTTTAGAATTCGCTGGCTGTTGAGGAAGCTTATGTATTAGTTTGGTATTACACCCTTTGTAGAATCCAATGAAAGTTTTAGTAATAATATGAATTTTTCTGTTTACAGATACCTCATAGTTAAGAAGTGTGTTCTGTACTGTGCTCACCAATAAGTTAATCATCAATTCAAAGCATAAATACATTATTGGCTGTGCTGACCTCCTCACTTCTAGTAGACTGGCATCATTGGCTTTCACCCTAGCAAATGGCTTTCGTAAATAACCTACATCCACTGCATATCATTTTCACTGATCTAAAAAATTCCCAACATCAGCAGCGCATGATTCCAGTCAATGCGATCAATATTGAGATTCATCTTCCAAGTGGTCCGAGACTACAAGTACGTTGTGCAAATGCATTCATTTGAACCTGTCCCGAAAGAGGCCAGCTTGATTTGTTCACCATCTGCTCTTTGATTGCAGTAGGCAAATGGTTTGCTATTATATACCCTGAATGTTTGCATCAGTGCTTATGACTGAAAGCGGTCTATGTGATCCCCACTTTCTGCCTTTGTTTTTAGGTTTAAGGGAGAGTACTTTACTTGTCTCTCTGTATAAATGGAAAAGATCACCTAAACCACAGCCTTTGGGTAAAGCTCGCCTAAAACTCTGGTAACATCACTACTTTGTACTCTTGGGACCCTTTTAGTATTCCAGTGTGCGAAGGCGGTCTTATATTGCTTAAGGCCTTGAGTCACATTTGCCTCAATATCTCTTGTATGCCAGGAATGCCGACACTTCCTTATCCCCGCCATAATTGTTCTGATTTGGATAGTGAAATCAAAATGTCATCTGAATATAACAATGCTGTCACTTGCCTCGTCTATTCTTTGAATTCCTTCTGTTTTCCTGCTTTATTTCATTTCAGTTCTTATAGGCAGTGCTCGTGCCACCAAATGGCCTCAAAATATCATTGAGAAAGAACGGGTTGAACTAAGAATGCAGGGAAATGTAGGTGCGAATTCAGTAGTCTAGGATCTGCATATGGGGTGGACCTGGTGAACTCTGCACACTTGTCTGAACTTCATTCGACCGTGTTTATGGTGAACATGCAGCAGTGGAGAACTCTGGATTTAAAAGCTTTGGCAATGACCACCAACAAGTATAATAAATTCTAATTCGAAGATTAGCTGGAAGAGAGTACTGTTTGGTCTTGTTTCTCCTCATAACAGTTTACAGAAGAAATACTTTGAACACAGGCTTTCAGATGCTAGAATAACAGCCATATCCCATCCAGGCATCTTGCCCAAGCTCAAACCATTTGGGGTTCTGTTTGATCTTTTCTCCGAGGAGGCTTACCCATGAGCTAGTAAACATTAATGAATGGCCGCTATTGTAGCCGCTGCTGGTGTCCTTGTTCTCTTTTACGTGATTTGACTAATAGACATGAACATGCCTTCTTAGTGTCATCCCGAGGACTTGGGGGTCATTTCTATGCCTAAGGCCATGCTCCTGGCTCTGAACTTAAACTGAGACCTTTGAGAGGTCAACAGTAGCATCCTTCTCATCGACTATGGGAGATGTGAAATTGATCAGCAGGGTGACACTCAGCATGATGAGGACATATTGTCTGTTTATTTGTCCTAGTCCAGCCTTACAGGAGCTTCCATATCTTTATAACACCGTCTATCACACATCTGGGTCTTATCTGCACCACAGAAAACCACAAACAAATACATTTTAACAAATAATCAAATCTTATTGATATAACTCTGTTTCAATGTCCTATATCCACTGAATAATTCACAAATTTTGAGACTGTTCGGAGTTTCTCATTTTAGAATTTCTCTCCCATCCATTGAAACTACTTTCACTTTCAGGTAGACAAACTTTCATTAATTTCCGAAGCAATGACGTATGCAAGTCTCTCCCCTATTATTCTATCCAAGGCATCAGATGTGTAAACATTGTACAGTTTGTGTAGCAGAGGCATTAGAAGGGAACAACATACTACCAAGCTTTGAACTAATTCAACTGATTTCAAAAGACTGAGGGTGCATTTCTACTATAAAATACATTCAACGTAGTTAGTACATTAGATGTTCACTGCACCTAAAACCATATTATATTGCCCACGGAGAGCTCTCTCCTCTCTTTCTCGGTGCACGCTAATCCTACTCCGGATCAAGAGGGACTTTAAAAGGCACTCTTTGTTTGAAGCCCTTTGTTGTAGAATAACCCACCCACTTCTCTAAGATCAAATGGCAGCCCTTTCTAGAAGTGTGCTAAAACCACAACAGTTATCGACATACTGTGGAATGCTGTATTTACTTGCCTCATCTAATGAGCACCAGATCCTTCTGTGAGATGCTTTTAGGTGTCGGTAAGAACGAATACCAATGGCACAAAAACTTTGCATATAATATCATAGAAACCTGTTTTATACAGCACTCCATACCTCACTCCTGAGATTTCTAAGTGCTGGAAATGACAAAGAGTTACTATTACCCAATGTAACTGCTCAGTTTCCAACCTGGGATGGAAAGCTGAGTCAGCCATGTTAGAAATCAAACCCGTGGCCTGCAAATCACTGCATGTTTCATTGGTGAGTGTTTAACACACAGACACACGTTGCCAGATCTCATTGTTTGTCTGTTCTCTACCTTTTAATGATGAACAGAAAATTGGCGATGGTGAAGTTTTAGAGAAGGGAATCATACAAACGTTTACTGTACTTCACCTTGCTGCTTCTGTGGAAGACTTCTATCATGCAAGTGGCTTTCTGCCCCGGAAACAACAAGCATCTGCAACGTTGTGGGTCTCGCATTTACTACAGTTAGTGCTATTGGTATATATGTGTGTGTGTGTACTGGTGGCGGCCAGTAGGTAGTTATAGTTGAGACTTAATTTCCATAGGAAAAGCATTTTTTGTTTTCCTATAACTTTGGCACCATTTGACGAATCTTCACAAAATTCTCAAACATATGTGCCAGTCAATTCGACTGCTGTCTGGAAGGTTTCGGAGTGATTCGTCAAGGGGGGGGCAACAAAAAAGGACAGTCCCAGAACATGTTTTCCCCGTGCAATTTTTCATAGGGATTTTAGACACAACTACACCTCAAACCGCTGAACGGAAATACACCAAATCAGGCAGAAAGCTGGATCTTGGTCCTCAAAGACCTCTTATTGTAATTTGGTGTAAATCCATTCAGTAGTTTTTAAGTAATTACAAATAAGATTAATGTATATCTAGAGATGTGAAGGGTCCCCTGTTCTGATAGATCTCATGCTGAGACCTACAATTAGTAAGTTGTGTTAGCCATCTTGGGACTCAAGATGAGTCCCAAGAAGAACATAAAAAACACAAAGGGGCAGGGTAGGAATAACCTCACCCCGTAGACATGCTGGTGGCTGTCCCACAGGAATCCCACCAGGAATCAAAAGTGTTTTTTATTTTTATTTTGATGCAGATTTGTGGAGGTTCCGTGTATCTGCAGCAATTTTTTTTTAAAAAGACAAGCACAATCTCCTGTGCTTTTTTTTTTTTTTGTGCCTGGAGTGGGCTAGTCCCCCGGTGGGTGGGAGGAAGATTTATATATATAAATATTTGGGAGAGGGGGAGGCACATGTGGCCGGCCCCGTCCTCAGGCTGATTTCAGCCCCAAAGACCCCATCCCCAGGGGCCTAGCCAAAGTTAATAAGGGGAGGGGGCATGCAGCCCTCTTTCCTGGGCCAAATTCAGCCCAAGGGACCCCATTGCCCAGGGCCCGGCCATGCTAGTAATAGGGAGGGGGCTGCGCAGCCCCATCCCGGAGCGATAAATGGTCCTGGGGATTCCAGGGCCAGCTCCTATCATGTTTCTTGGGTGCCCACCCCCCGGGACATAGCGATTTCCCTGCCTGCACTGGCATTGACAGGGAGACCTGTGCTTGCTCTCGCTTGGTGGGAGCAATTTCAAAACTCCTAACAAGCGAGAGCAAGCACAAAGTCTGCTCCCAGCTGACGAGGGCTTTAAAAATGCCCCCACCAGCTGGGAGCAGACTTTACATCTGTTTCCTTGCATGCAGTGATGGGGGCAGGGAAGCAGATCTGAATATTGCTTCCACTCGCAGGGAGCAGCATTTTCAGCTGCTCCCTGTAGGTGGGAGCAATGCAGGCTCCCGCTGGATGTGGAGAGTCAGCTGTGGCCCTCGGGCCTTGGGTTCCCCCCCACCCCAGCCTCAATCAAGGATATTGTGGGTGCCCTGGGTGGGCACCAGGCCACCCACCCTTTGTTGGCCATGCCCCTCTCCTTTTACTAATTAACTGAGCCCCAGGGGATGGGGTCCCTGAGGCTGATATCGGCCTGGGGATGGGGGCTGTGTCCCCCCTCCCCCTTATTAACTTTGGCAGTCCAACAGGGGATAGGGTCCTAGGGTCTGAAATCAGGAAGGGGGGCCCCTGCCTATTCTAACATTTTAATAAGGCCAGGTCCTGGTGCATGGGGTCCCCGGGGCTGATATCGGCCCGATAGTGGGGCTGGGTGGGCTGGGTGCCCCCCACCACATAAATATAATTGCGGGCCAGAGGGGATGGGGTCCCTGGATCCAAAAACAGCCAGGGGAGGGGAACATTTGCATCCCTCCCCCATAAAATGTGACAGGCCCTGGGGGATGAGGTGCTTGGGGCCAAAATTGGCCTGGAGGGGGGGCTGCATTCCCCTTTCCCCTTTAGAATATGACTAGGCCCCAGGGAAATGGGGTCCCCAGGACCAAAATCAGACCAGGGATGGGTTGTGTACCCCCCCAGTTAATTTGATGGTGGGCCCAGGGGGATGGGGTCCCTGAGGACAAAAGCGGACTGGGGATGTGGGTCCCATGTCTCCCTCATACTTAAAAATTCACCAGGCCCCAGGGGATGGGGCCCCTGTCACCAAAAGTGGCCCAGGTAGGGGGCTCCTGGGTTGGCTGCCTTTGGGGGCCTGGCTACAGGGAATTGCCGCAGTCCAGGCCTTGTGGCCAACCCACCACTGCACACTGCCAAGGCCTTGCATGGCGTGTGGTTGGTTGCATGCTGAGGGTTGGCCGCAGGGCCTGGCCTATCAACGTACGGTAATAAAACATTAATTTACATTACAAAAAGCCTAGAAATTCACCTAAAAAGCCAAATGCTACAGGGGCATTGTAGTTGGAAAATAGCATTAAAAACATATAAATTCACTGGAAAAAAAACAAAGATTACATGGACGTTATAGTTAGGAAATAGAATTTAGAAAGGTTACAGGGACATTTTAGGTAGTTTCGGATTTTACACACACAAAACCATAGTAATTCAGCAGTGATAGTGATACTTACCTCAAAAAACATATATTCCAAAATAGAGCAACAAAGCCGCAGTGTCTTAGCCACAGCGCGGCAGACGGAGACGGGGTTGCGACCCCCACTTATTTCAAGACAGAACATCCGTGAACAAGGAAATCTATATTTCCGAAATGCGTTGGGACTTCGCCAAATAAACATGTGTATTTCTACTCTCTGGAGTGATGAAGATTTGTCTATCAACGCTCTGGGCGCCGATATTTCAGGCCCCGAACGTTGCGGATGTTCTGTCTTGAAATATATATATATACTACCTACTGACAGTCGGTAGGTAGTAATAGTTAGGACCATGTTTCCACAGAAAAAGCATTTCCTGACTTGTCTATATCTTTGGCGCCATTTGACGAATCTTCGCAATTTAAAAAAAAAATAATAGTACCTGACAACATGGGATGTTTTGGGGTGATCTGTGAAGTGGGCTGAAAAAAGATTGGAGGGTTAAAAAAAGTGTGTCCCCTATTATAATTCCCATAGGGATTTTAGACATGACTACAGCCCGAACTGCTGGACGGAATTAAATCAAATTTGGAAGAACGGTAGGCTTTTGGTCCACAAAGAAGCCTTTTTGCTGTTTTTTGTAAATCTGTTCATTAGTTTTTGAGATATAAAAAGAAAAATATAGATATTTGGAGGTGCGAAAGTTTCATGAATACTCCCAATCTCGTGCTGAGATATGACTGGCTGCCAGCACCTCAACCAGGAAGTGTTAGCAGCTATCTTGGGACTCGGCTTCAGCTGAGTCCCAGAAAACACGTTAAAAAAAAAGAAAAGGGTGCAGGGTAGGTGCAACCTGGCCCCTTAGCTCTGGTGTTGAGGTCCCAACCAGGGCAAAAAAAATATTTCTTTTTACTTTTTGCTGAAAATCACTGTAGATACTTGAATTTGGTGAGAAAAAAAACCAAGCGTGAGAGCACTCGCTTGTTTTGAAAAGAGCCCACAGGTGTGCCAGATCCCGAGGCATTTTTTGAAAAAAGAAAGGGAGTGCATAAGCCCCCCCTCCTATGGCTCATTGAGACCCAGGAACCACCACCTCCCTGGGGTGATTATGCAAACAAAATGTGGGAGACTCGTAGCCTCCCCTCCCCGAGCCCTGGGGACCACCACATTCCTGGGGCAAAACAATAATTTATAATTGGGGAGGCCCATATGGCCTCCTCTACAGCCCCGGGGACCACTACCTCCCCAGGGCTACAATTGAAAATCATGAAGGGGTCCGCACAGCCCCTCCCTGGAGCCCAGGGGACCACCACCTCCCCCGGGGCAAAACGGTAACTTGAAATAGGGAGGACCGTAAGATATCCCCCACAGCCCCGGGGACTGCCACTTCCACAGGCCTAAATCTGAAAATCATGTTGGGGGCCCGCACGGCCCCATGCAGCTCCAGGGACCACCACGTCCCAGGGGCAATTTGTTGCAATTAAGGGGGGGACACCACCCCAAAGCCCTGGCGATCACCACCGCTCCGGGGATGATATAACATGATGAAGGGGATTTGTTGTGGAGGGGGGGCATGCGGCCCCACTCGTGGAGCCAGTAATGGCCCAGGGGACAGCCAACCCCCAGGGAGGGCTCCTGCTATGTCTCGCGATGCCCACCTCCAGGACATAGCTGTTTGCTCTGACTTAGCAGGAGCTTTGACAGCTCCGGTCAATTCAGAGCAAACACTCTACTGCCAGTGAGCGAAAGGTCTTAAAGTGCTCTCGCCCGCTGGAAGCAAAGGTTCCACTTTTTCCCTGCCTGCAGACATGCCGACAGGGAATGAGATGAAACAATTACTTTTTTCACACAGGGAGCTTCATGTTTTGTAGCTCCGTGTGTGAAAAAGCAATACTGCCTCCGGCAGGAGGATGGGAGCCAGCTGGGACTGCAGGGACCTTGAGGCTCCCCGCGGTCCCATTGCACACTGGGTACCCTGTGGGGCATCCAGGAGAGATAGCTGGGCCCCACAGGATGGGATCCCCTGGATAGAGTTTGGCCCGGGGGGACCATGCGGCCCCCTTCCTCCATTTAATGAAGGCTGGGCCCCATGGAATGGGGTCCTTGGGGCCAAATTTGACCCAGGGAGGGGGGACTCCCTCTTCCTTTTATTTATGGCTGGGCCTCTATTTATGGCACAGCCCCCTTCCCTATAGTCCATGGCTCTCCCTTTAAATTGCTATTAGTATACAAATGTGCAAATCACCTGAAAGCTCCGCCCATTTGGTCCCACACTCTGGGCCATATTTATACTTTTTGACGCAGAACTGCGCTAACGCAGTTTTGCGTCAAAAAAATTAGCGCCGGCTAAGGCCATTCTGAAGCGCCTTGCGGGCGCCGTATTTATTCAATGACGTTAGCCGGCGTTAGCCGGCGGCGCTGCCTGGTGTGCGTGAAAAAAAACGACGTACACCAGGCAGCGCCGGCGTAGGGGGATAAGGAGCTTGGGCGCCAAAAAATGGGGCAAGTCAGGCTGAGGCAAATTTTTTGCCTCAACCCGATTTGCGCCATTTTTTTCGACTCCCAACCCCCATTGAAATGACTTCTGTCTTAGCAAAGACAGGAGTCATGCCCCCTTGCCCAATGGCCATGCCCAGGGGACTTCTGTCCCCTGGGCATGGTCATTGGGCATAGTGGCATGTAGGGGGGCACAAATCAGGCCCCCCTATGCCACAAAAAAATAAAAAAATAAAACTTACCTGAACTTACCTTAATGTCCCTGGGATGGGTCCCTCCAGCCTTGGGTGTCCTCCTGGGGTGGGCAAGGGTGGCAGGGGGTGTCCCTGGGGGCATGGGAGGGCACCTCTGGGCTCCTTCCGAGCCCACAGGTCCCTTAACGCCTGCCCTGACCAGGCGCTAAAAAACGGCGCAAAAGCGGCCGGACGTCATTTTTTTTGACCCGCCCACTCCCGGGCGTGAATTTTGCCCGGGAGTGTAAATACGGCGCACATGCCTCTGAGTCAATTTTTTAGACGGGAACGCCTACCTTGCATATCATTATCGCAAAGTAGGTGTCCACGCTAAAAAATGACGCAAACTCCATGGACTTTGGCGCTAGACGCGTCTAACGTCAAAGTATAAATATGGAGTTAGTTTTGCGTCGGAATTGCGTAAAAAAAAACGACGCAATTCCGGCGCAAACAGAGTATAAATATGCCCCTCTGTATCTTAGTAGTATGTAAAGGTCTTCCTTCCTTATGCTAAGATGAAGGACAGCTTACCAAAGGGTCCCCTAGTGCATTTCCTGCCAATTTTGGTGGTGCGTTCTTGATGCAGAGGACTTCTCTACAAAACAAAGAAACACTTATGTCAAATAGATAAGAGGAAGGACCCCGGTTTGTTGTAGATCTACTTCTTTGTAGTCTTGTTGACCTCTCTATGGCAGGATTCATGTTAACACAGAATTCTGGAGAAAGACGAACGAGGTACAGTGACATTGCTAAACGTACACTAGGTTGCCTGGAGACATTTCCTCATGGTCCATTACGCAGCTGTAGTCTAGAATACACTCTGGACATTTACCCAACGAGGTAGCACTTACTAACTAATCAGTAGAAAGTATTTCAGTTGGGTAGACATTTTGTGCAAAACTTTGGACTCTTATTGGATAAAAGGGCAGGAGAGACTTTGTTGTGGCCGAGTCACTCATGCAACGACTGACACACCCACACAGATACTAACAGGCCCACTCAGGCTCACCCACCATCTCAGAGGCTCATGCAGTCACTCACAGATCGACTCAGAAAGCCATAACCTCACAGATGCACTCAGAGAGTGATGCACACTCACAGACCCACTCAGAAACTCATGCACTCACTCACAGATGTGCTTGAAACTCTTTCACCCACTCACAGACCTACGTAGACACTCACGCACCCACTCACAGACCCACTCAGACACTCTTGCACTCACTCAGAGACCCACTTAAAGGCTCATGCACCCACTCACAGACCCACTCAAATACTCATGCACCCACTCACAGACCGACTCACACTCACTTACAGACCCACTCACAGACTCATGCGCCCACTCACAGACCCACTTAGAGACTCACGCACTCACTCACAGACCCATTCAGACATTCACGCACCCACTCTCAGATCCACTCAGACTCTCACACACCAACTCACTGACCCACGCAGAAAACTCACACACCCACTCACAGAGACACTCTCACACCCACTCTCACACCCAGAGAATCCCTCTCACACCCAGACTCTCTCACACCTACTCTCACACCCACACTTACCCTCTCGCTCCCACTCTCACACCCAGAGTCACCATCTCACACCTATTCTCACACAGAGACAAGTCCTAGGGTCAAACCCCACCTTCGGCTGTGCACCGCACAGGTTTGGGTGATTATAGGGGCCGAAGGCCATAAGAAGCGGTCGTTGGATTAACGTAAAGTAATTGAAATTACTTAACATAATACAAACCATAGAAATTCACAGAAAAAAACGAATGCTACAGGAACGTTATAATTAGGAACTAGAATTAAAAACCCATAGAAATTCACTTAAGGAAACAAAGGTTACAGGGATGTTATACTTAGGTTCTGAATTTGCTCGCACAAAACCATGGGCCAGATGTATCATGCATTTTTGCTATTGCAAAAATGCATTTTGGTATGTATGAATTCGAATCGCAAATTGGAATTGTGACTACATACCGATTCAGTATTAGGAAGGGGTGTGTCAAGGGCGTCCCTTCTTAATAATGAATCGCAGCGGTAAGTAGAAATGTTTTGTGACCCAAATGCGATCGCAAAACATTAGCATTTTACCACCTACTTCAAGTAGGTGGTAATCCATTTGCAAACTGGAAGGAGTCCCCAAGGGACCCCTTCCCCTTTGTGAATGCATGTGAAAACATTTTTTAAGAGCAGGCAGTGGTCCTGTGAACCACTGCCTGCTCTTAAAAAATGAAGAGAAAACTTTTCATTTTTCTTTTTTAAATGCATCCCATTTTTCTTTAAGGAAAACTGGCTGCATTTTTAAAAAATGGCTTTATTTAAAAGAAATCACAGATATGGTGGTCTGCTGAGCCCATAATCGCCATTCACAATGGGTCGCAAATTGCGACCTACCTCATGAATATTAATGAGGTAGGTTGATTTGCGAGCCTTTGGGAATCACTAAATGAAACTCCTGGAGTTTTATACATTCAAATAAAGATTACGTAATTGTGATTTGCAGATAATCACAATTAGGGTGTTGCTATTTGAAAAAATGATATATCTGGCCCCCACAGATGTTCAGCAGTTATAGTAACTATAGCTCGCGCCCTAAGGTAACTATAACTCACGCCCTCGCCATGCACTGCTAATTACTCCAGATATTACCAGCACTCAAGACAACTTTTATTATTTCAATAGAAATATCACTGAAACATTAGCACTCATATTATTGAAGAAAAACTGTGCATTGCAGTGGCACAAGTTATAACTACCTTAGGGTGCAAATTATAGTTACTTGAAATAAGTCTAACTATAAACAGCACAAAAGCAATCTTGTTGACAAAGCAGACACCCTTGCTCCATGTTGCAAGGGTGCCTGCATTGCCACAAGGCAGTTAAAATGGCACCAGCACAGCAGCAAGATGACTTGCTGCACTGCCCTGCGCCAAAATTTCATACATTTGGCCCATATATTTTAAAAGAATAAACAAATAAAAAAACAATAATGAAATTTTGAAACTGTCCCAAATTTGATTGTGAATTTATCTAAATATTCCAGTATTTGGACGTTTGTTTGGAATATACTTTTTGTATTTTTGTGTAGTGTTTTGAAGGTTAAATCATAAAAATTGCTTAGGCTGGGGGTGCCCGACTTCCAGTAATAGCTCAGCGGGGGTCCCAGACTCCAGTAAAGATTCGGGGGAAGGGCACAGCAGTCAAAGGGTTGAGAACTTCTACACTATTCACCATTCCGTAGAACAGAGTCAGTTCATGGCTGGGAATTTCGTTTCCCGTGAATTGTTTAGTGCACAGAATATCTGCTCACTTCACTCTGAGTGTGGCCTGCGAGCATTCAGCAGTAGATATCATTTGCAATCATGGAGCAAATGGGCTACTGCACTAATAACGACAGCATGGCTGCTGAGCCACTTACCATTTCCATCAGAATCAGAGGGAACATCCGGTTGCGCAGTTGTGCATTCTGTCTGGCTTATTGTTTTACGATGGTTATTCCGAGGCTTTCAGAAAATCAAGCCCAATTCACACAAATCACGTTGGGCAGAATTACATGTGACGCACATACAAACGCTACTGCAACGCTCCATGTGGATTACTGTAACTATGCATTACCATCCAGCGTTTTGGGACCTTAATAATAGCTGCACATATCTATAACTGATGTCAAAATATGTAACTCTGCACAGAATGTCAATCCTTCAAGGCATAAAATACAACGTTTTTTGTTGGCCCCTTACTTTCAAAGATGTTGCTGATGGTGTTGCTCATGCACTCAGCTTTCAGCCATTTTAGATACAAAACATGGCACATCTAGATCTACTTTTTTTCGGTTACTTTTTGGTTGAAGAAAACCCGTCTTCTTCAGTCGATGAGAATTAAAATAAGTGCAGCAACAGCAAGTAATGATTTGCCAAAGGACTCTTAATCTGGCATGCCTGTACCAGTCTATGTACTGCATTTTCTTCTGCAAGTATGAAATGTAGGGAAATGGATACGGAACATTCCCAGGAAGGTCCTTGACTCTGGCAGATGTTAAAATTGCAGCCTTTGGGACACGCCAGAAGGCGAGGTCAAAGGTCGCACCTCATAAAAAGCAAAGGAAAACGCAAGGTGGTGTGAGGCTAATGTTTCAGCCTCAGGCGCAGAGCTGCAAATTGATTGTTAAAGGGCAAAAGTGGATTTGGTATAGCTGACAGATGCATGTTCTGTACTGTAAAAAAAAAATCAGAACGCTTAATAAATTATGAACTGTGCTTTATTACGATAAAACCGGGCATTCGTCTTCAACAATTAAATTATGAAAAACCCACATGTTCCTTAGTAGCCCTTTGCCCTGTGCAGCTGCACCGCGTGGTAGCACAACGATTCCCAAGGGGCCTGGCAATAAACTGGGATGTGTATGGGTGGGGGTGACCGTCAAGCAAGTAGACAGATGGGGTGACCCCACCTAACAGAGGAGCATTACTGCTGAAGAAGAGAAAAAACTCTGAAACATTCAGCGCTTGATCTAAAGGCCGCATTACAGGGAGGAAATGGGAGATATGGCCGAATAGGAAGAGAAAGGTGGGTGGATTTAGGAAATAATCCCAAATTTCTCTCATGAACTAGAGCTCTCCAGTGACACTTTGCGTTCCAAAAGAAAGAAAATTTGCATTATCGCTTTTTATAGAGTACATCGTTTGGCTTCTGAATGGTTATTTTGTCCTTACATTTGTGCTCATGTCAAGTTTAATGTCTCCATGCGCGGTTCACATAAAGCACTTTAATCGTATTTAGGATATTGATGTTGCAAAATATAAAAAACAAGATTTAGAGAATAATTTGCACCGAAAATAAAAACCTGAAATCACGTGGTCAAGGTTTATAACTTGGGCGTCCTTTCATGTCCTTTCTCGTGGCTATTACCTAATCCCTCCTTGTCCCTGATCCTAATTGACTGTTGTAACACCAGTCCTCACTATTTAAGTTCTAGAGCCAGGGCCTCTGTGTCTATAATGTGAGTTAAGATTTTTAGTGTATAGACTGTTGAATTGATGAGCCCACTGTGGTGTGTAAATCGTGAATCCCCTACCGCCTTTGATCTTATTTTTGTCCTTTGCTTTCTCTGGCATTCGGAACTAAATTTTAATGTAATGACTGAAGTTTACTCTTTTACCCTTGGGTTGTCAAGACCATCAGTATCTGCTTGAAATTGTCCACAGGTTAGTTCAACAGTGCACTTAGAAAGACCATAACACACACACACACACACACACTACTCACATCTAAGATATATTAAAAATGGTTGTCACTGGGCGCAAAATCACACAACAACATAACCTCCTACAGAACAGATTGGAGAGACCTCTGTAAAAGCAAACCACGCATCATAGGCACGCCATATATTTGTCATCATGAAAAGAGCATGGTCCTCCAAGACGCACACTTCATTGTAAAATGGCAAACATTAAGGCTGAAATCCTTCCATAGATTCGACACAGCACCAATGTGCAATTAACTATTAAGCATCCATCATCATTTGATACCATCAGCAACTTTTCACTTTTATATTTGCAGGCAACGAGCACCCGTACCAAATGAGAAAATACATAAGCAATTTGATACTGCCTTCCAGAGTCACTCACAGAAAAAACAAAAAAAAATCATTAAAGCTGTTATGTTCACCATAGTGATCCCACAACTGCACAAAACTAAATATGCTCTGGTCTGTGATGGAAACAGTTTAATGTCATATGAATGAAGATTGTGCACGACACAAGTAATGCAAGTACTAAACAATAACAATTTCAATTTGTTTTTTTTTCTCATTTCATTGGATTCTATATTGATTGTTGCAGTTTTGTATTGTGGCAGAAATCCTCATTCTGTCCCCTACAGAGATAATTGACTGTTCTGAACTTACAAAGGTCCTCAGTAGCATCCCCTGCAATTTCTGCTTCATTGCCCCAGAAGACATTTGATAATGTTTTGATAGATTCACATGGTCTACACCAACTATTGGTCTGCTGTTGTGTAGCTTTACATCATTTTTTGATGGTACATAATATAATCCTAGAACTCCTAAGAACTTTTCAAAGCAGTCAACCTCTTTAACACAGTTGTTTATGCCTGATTGGGGTTGGCTTTATTCCAGCAATCCAAACCCTACCGGGATTCCAGAAAGAACGCAGGAATGCTGAAGCGAGAGCTGGTTTACAAATACATTTCTCTTCATGCGTATTCTGAATACCAGGAACTTCGAAAATTGTTTGATTAGATAGTTTTGATAGCTGCACCTATGTTTTGAGAAGTTGTGTGGATGATAGTGTGGACTTTGTTAGTGTGCATCACATGTAAGTGCCAAAGACCAATAACAACAATCAACCAGGGTCAGACTGGGACAGAAAATAGGCCCAGGCACCAAATTAAAGCTGCACCCATTAGTGTATTAGATAGCTAAATCAGTGGCCTTTGTTTGTAAATTTGGGCAGTTTAAAACTTGTAAAGACATATTCAATAAGTATTTTGCAAGGTATGAGAGACTGCATGCATTTGTGCTTGCTGCTTGCAGTGTTTTTTTAAAAAAATCTGGAAAATCAGCGGCAGAAAAAACGGCCCAGTAGACCAAAAATACACCCACAAATAGCTAAAAAAAAACAGCCGCCTCACTGACCTGTCAGACCAGCCCTTCGGGTACTGCCTGACTGCCCTATAGGCCAGTCCAATCCTGCAATCAACTACTTTTGTTTGCGACAAACCTTTGATATTGCGGACTTTAAACCAACAGGGTGGGAGGGCACTGACCACATGTTGCAATGCCTTCAGCACCAATAAACCACCTTTCATGTTTGTCTGGATCTGCTGAGCACTACAATGGCCTATTTCTCAGCTTGAGATGAGTATGAAGACCTCCTCAGACTTGAGTTAATGCTTGGCTGTTTGAAATGATTATATTGTACAACAATCTGACATACTTGCATTGGGTGTTGCTTAAATCATGCCCGTATCATCCATCAGAGAGTGGCTGGCATTGTTCCATATTGGTAAAAAAAAAAAAGCCAACACTGATGCTCTCCGCGTTTTCGGCGCAAACCCCGCCCAACCCAAATAAAGAGCAGCTGGTTGTATATGCAGAGCCATCTCATCACTTGCAGTAGGAAACCAAATTACTCAATTACCTTGGGAGAAAGAAAATCTGCACATTACCATTTTACTTGCCGGGAACTTAAAATGTAAAATGAATTTATGTTCATCCATCAGCGAAGCCTCGGCTTGAAAGAAAACAGATTTTAGCCATAATTTCTTTTCCTTGTTATTTTCCTCTCTTTCGAAAGCGATATGCTGAGAGTGATCTATATTCTCTCCAAACACAAACGCCTGTTTTTGAAGTATCCTCCCACCAGAAACCCCCAAACGAATGAAAATAAGTACTGTTGGAGGAGGCCGCAGGGAGCAGAGATGCAATGCCTACATCCTGACACGACCACTCCCAGCGCAAAAAAGCGGGCAAGGAGTGATGCTTTATTTATCATGACTGGTTTTCTTAAGTGCAAGTTTTGCCCCTGAGAGCAGCACAGAAACATATCAAGCATAAATGCATAAAATAACAAGGTCGCTAAAACAACTGCACTTCAGATGAATGGAGCACCTTTCCTTCTATCGCTACTGAAAGCAATAGTGAACAAGCATTTTCAATGCAACGGGTCTCGCATTTGTTTGAGTTAGAGCTATTAGCGTTGTAAAGCAAAAAAAAACACAGCGCGATCGCGCTGTGTGGAAAATAAACAGATAAAGTAGTCCGAACTCCAGGCTGAATACATCGAGCCTCGTATGTTTCTGGTACTTTACCGGTGCTCTCGAGGAGGGCTAAACACCAGAAAAGGCATGACTTATGCATACCTTTCACAAATGAAAGCAAGCGGATTTTAAAAGGCAAGCCCACGAACCAATGAACCAATTTAAGTGACTGACGTGGCATGGGTGTGGTTTAAAGCCCAAAGAGAGATTACGGAATAGACGGAGCACTTTGTGCTTGCCCATAAAATGGAAGAATACAAGATAAACACAAATACATTTGCTGAAAGCTAGTCCAATCCTCAGAATGTATGTTAAAATCAGGAGCAGTCAGGCCGCTGATGACTATATTTCGAAAGCTTTGTTACAGAATGCTATTCTCTCCTAGTCCCCTTGTGAACAAATGCTGCTCACTTGCAGGTACGTCTCAACAGGTCATGGGAACTCCTTGCAAGATATCCAAAGGAACCCTACCCCTAGGCAGCTCCATCATTCCACCTGGGCTACTCAGGCTGTCCTAGACTGCTTAGTTAGATGGTTATAAAAATTGTTTATGATTAACTTCTCAATGGGATGGACTATTCTACTCAGACCCTTGGCTACAGTTCAATGTTTTGCTCTCTCTTTAGTTATCTCACTCCATGCGTGATGTTAAATGTGGGGTAATTAGCAGTGAATGGCGAGGGCGCAAGTTATAGTTACTTTAGGGCATGAGTTATAGTTACTTGAGTTAACCATAACCATAACTGCTAAATTTCTATGGTTTTGTGCAAGTAGATTCAGAATCTAGCTATAACCCACCTGTAACCTTTGTATTTTTTAAGTGAATTTCTATGTTTTTTAATTCTGTTCCCTAACTACAACATCCTGCAGCCAACCCCCTAAAGGCACAAAAGGCTGCGCCACTCACGGCCTTCACAAAACACACAAAAAACAAAAGGGAGCTGGGTACATGTACACAGAAACCAAAGAGTTCACTGTTCCAGAACAAAAAGCAGGGAGATCTAGCTCTCAGGAGCAAGTGCCCTCACAGACCCGAATGGGTGTCATGCTTCATCATCGGGAGTGCTCCTCGTCAGACCGGCACTACAATATCTGACGGGCTCCCCGAAAGGGGGCTCTTTGCCGGAGTTCTTTTGTGTGGCTGCCGTAATTAGATATGGTGAACAATGTCCAATGGCAGACACTCATAGGAGAGAAAAAAGCTAATAAAATTGACACAGCACCTACAATGACAACACAAAGTAATCAGCTAAAGTAAGGTGTAGGCCAAGGTTAAAAATAGACCGAAAGTGAAAATTGAGTAGTCATGCTCAATCACTTTCAACGAGAGATACATAAGAGGTCAAAAAGAAGTTTAAAGCACCTCTAAGAAGGGGTCAACATTATTTCGCGTCTAGTGGTCCAGCCGGATCCTTCTACGCTTCATCAGGACCAAAATTACTTCTCCTATCACCAAAGAAAATTATTTTGATAATATAGTTATCCTAGTTAATACACTCAAAAACAGTCACTTACTTAAGATAACTGTATGTCCGGTCAAAACTCAATAATGTTGGTCGCCCATCCCCAATTGGGAAATGTAGCTCCTTGGGACAGCACACGCCATTGACAGATGCTGTTATTATAAACAGAGCATCCAGTCCACGTTGTAAGTGACTGTTTTTGAGTGTATTAACTAGGATAACTTGTTGAAAGTGATTGAGCATGACTACTCAATTTTTACTTTCGATCTATTTTTAACCTTGGCCTACACCTTACTTTAGCTGATTAAATTTGTGTTGTCATTGCAGGTGCTGAGTCAATTTTATTAGCTTTTTTCTCTCCTATTAATGTCTGCTATTGGGCATTGTTTACCATATCTAATTACGGCAGCCACACAAAAGAACTCCGGCAAAGAGCCCCCTTTCGGGTAGCCAATCAGATATTGCAGTGCCGGTCTTGGGTGAAGCATCCCCGATGATGAAGCATGACACCCATTCGGGTGTGTTAGGGCTCTTGCTCCTGAGAGCTAGGTCTCCCTGCTTTTTGTTCTGGAACAGTGTACTCTTTGGTTTCTGCGTAAATTATATAGGAAGCCCGTACACTGGACCACTAACCTCCATGTCCCTCTCTTGTTTTCTAGCTGGGTACATGTACCCTAATGCCCTTCCCTTAATCCTGGGGTCGCCCTGGGACCATGCGAGGGCCTAAAAGTTTTATTTTTTATTAATTGTCTTCAAAATCCAAGATTGGATCCACGGATTTTGCCCCAAACAATTTTAACCGCTATCTCCTGCGCTTCTTATTAATTTTGCCCCGTGGTGGACCAAGTCCCGGGGGCATAGCCAATATAATAAGGAGGGGGCAAACGGGCCCCCCCTCCTAGAGCTTTTAAAAGCCTTGGGGACAATCACCTTCCCAGGGCTACATTTAATAGGTATGCAGGGGGCCATGCGGACACTCTTGAATAAAGCACTTGGATGGTATCCCAAACTGATGCTTCATCCTACTTTGCTGTGTTCATATGAAGATGGGATGCTTCGCCCGCTCAGGCTGCCCTGCAAGGGTCTGGGTGCCCCCACACGGAGCGTGTTGTGCAGAAGTTCTATTGAAGGGGCCTGACCTGCTTACCTCTGTGAGAACTACGGCATTTATCCAAGACAGAATGGTACACGGAGGTAAGCAAGGAATGGGAGGGAGGTATTCTAGCTGTTTGGGACCTCCTTGCGGCTAGACTAATATAGGCAACAACTTTGAAATCAAGGCCACTGTTCTAATATACATTGCAACTGTGGTGCCTATAATGCTATTTTAAGCAGCACAGTAATTGAGCACCAGAGTTTAAGAACATTCAATGGTGCATCTTGGGACATGTAGTTTGTGATTATCAGGTCATATGGTCAGCAATTCAAAAAGCACTGGCTTTGTGATCATTTGTATTGTAGCACCTGTGATCAAGACGGTTGGAGCCGAAACGCATCAGGAAAAGGAGAGCTGTTGTTCACTCTTGGATAAAGTGTTTGGATGGTATCCCAAACAGGTGCTTCAGCCTACTTTGTTGTGTTTATATGAAGATGGGATGCTTTGCCCTCATGCTGAGGCTGCCCTGCAAGGGTCTGTGGGCCCCACATGGAGCGTGTGTGCAGAAATATATATATAAATATATATATTCATGCACACTGGTAGCAATAGCACCAGTGCAGTTATAGCTAGGTTTGAGTATCCATAGGGAAGGCATATTTTTTTTCTTAATAACTTTGTCGCAATTTGAAAAATCAACACAAATCTTTCAAAAAGTAGGTCATCTAGTTTAGCTACTTCATATGTTTTGCACAAATTAGTCAAGCATGGACCAAGAAAAAAAAGAGTGAGATCCCCAAAATGAAATTCTCTATTCTAATCCCGATAGGGCTCTGTGTTCTTTATTTACCCAGAAAAAACAACAGCTGAATGAAATTACAGCAAAGTCTCCATAAAGTGATAAATGTACTCATGAATTGTGAATGTGTTCTATTTTTAAAAGAAAGAAGAATAAAGAGAAGATACAAATGGATTAATACTGATGACTTGGACTTTCTAAATTAGTTGGATGTGATGCACCATTGAGATCTGACTTATGTATAGTTCCTTTTTTAAGGATTGCACCTTGGCGGCAGGTGCTGGGATGTGTGCATGCACCAGTAATACTTGAGTTCATTACTTTGTCTGACATACAGTGGGTGACACAGGTTAGGTGCATGCAGTATAGCCCGCTGCCACCTGCGTTATTAGTGCTCGGTATATATGTATATATATATCTCAATTAAAAAATAAAGGTTAAAACTTAGTTATAATTAGGAAAACTTTATTTATTGTTTTTATACAAACCAAGATGGGATGCTTCGTCCTCATGCTCAGGCTGCCCTGCAAGGATCTGGGGCCCCAACATGGAGCGTGTTGTGCAGAAATTTTATTGAAGGAGCCTGACCCCCTTACCTCTGTGAGAACTACAGCATTTATCCAAGAGAGAACATTACAAATATATTACATATAATTTATATATATATCAATTAAAAAATAAAGGTTAAAACTTAGTTATAATTAGGAAAACCTTATTTATTGTTTTTATGCAAACCAAACTTAATCTAAAGGTATAGTTATACCTTAAATTTATAAGTTACGTACCTGCTTCAAATTACTATAACTCACGCACCTCCAAAGACGGTGTTGTCAACTCGCTAGCCACACTACTATTTCTATAACTCATGTCTTTACAATGCACATTGTTCTCACAAATGATCTCATTTAAAATGTCATAAGTGTTGTTATGAAAGCTACTATTTCAGATAAAATAAGTGATGTAATATAAAAAGGTTATAAGCAGTGCATCGTAAGTGGGTGAAATATTGAAATTTGCAAGTTATGGTTAGAACCACAATTAATAACGCACCGAACATCTAAGCAAACCATAAGTCGCACACACCTGCAAAGCTCATGCTCTCATCCTTACTACTGCATTGGTAATAGTAAACCTTATGAATAAGCGTACATATTAAATTACATATCACTCTACTGTTGCCACCTTGAAAGATCTAAGAATGTAGTATTATTTATTGGTTTAAGTATGTGTTGTTTAGTTATATTTTCCTTTTAGGTGTTTTTATATACTGGCATAAATATTGTGAGGTCATGGACATTCCATTTGGTGTGCGAAAAATATGGTTTGCATGGCTGTAATTTGAGTTATGGATTGTGGTCCTAAACATAACTTGCAAATTCCAGTTGTTTTCGAGTTTTTAATTTAAAATAATATATGTGTTTTTAGGTCATTTTCTAAAGTTTTTTTCAACATAACGAAGACTGCTATGACTCCACTTTAACCTTTGCTTTTTCTCACATACCATATCCAAATCCAACCCAACCTTCAACAGGAAGTCAACATATGCTATGCATATCTTTTGGCAATGCACTGGGAGTTAGCTTCGATTCAGGTCCTATACCAAACCATCCGCAGGCGGCTAGCCTCCACTGAACATGAGTCAGCATGCGATTTGGAAACCTTTAGCATGTTTGTTTTTCTCTTTGTATGCCAAGCTTTATGCAGACAAAAGGGATTAAATGTCTGCAGTCTAACTTTCCCACTACCTCTGCCTTTCAGACCTTTTAAGCCCACTGACACATCCTTTTAATGCTAATGTCTTTCAAACTACTCGATGGATTTACTGCAACCCAGGAAATGGCGCTTCCTTGAGTGAAGTTTTACTTTCATTGCGAGACTGCTATAATTGCCTTTAAAGTTTATTTCCTTAGAAGAGAGAAAAGATTCTTATGGGAATGAAAATGGGAACGTCTGTTTTGTAACCACTGTAGGAGGCTGGCCTGGTTTGTAGTGGTACCAAGGGGTACTTACACTCTGCACCAGGTCCAGTTATCCCTTATTAGTGTAGAAGAGGTGTCTAGCAGCTTAGGCTGATAGAAAAGGGTAGCTTAGCAGAGCAGCTTAGGCTGACCTAGGAGACATGCAAAGCTCCCACTATACTACTGGTGTCATATGCACAATATCATAAGAAAACACAATACACAGATATACTAAAAATAAAGGTACTTTATTTTTATGACAATATACCAAAGTATCTCAGTGAGTACCCTCAGTATGAGGATAGCAAATATACACAAGATATATGTACACAATACCAAAAATATGCAGTAATAACAATAGAAAGCAATGCGAGCAATGTACAGTCACAATAGATTGCAATGAGAGCACATAGGTATAGGGGCAACACAAACCATATACTCCAAAAGTGGAATGCGAATCACGAATGGACACCAAACCTATGTGAGCTTGTAGAGGGTCGCTGGGACTGTAAGAAAACAGTGAGGGTTAGAAAAATAGCCCACCCCAAGACCCTGAAAAGTAGGTGTAAAGTGCACCTAAGTTCCCCAGAGAGCACAGAAGTCGTGATAGGGGAATTCTGCAAGGAAGACCAACACCAGCAATGCAACAACGATGGATTTCCGGACGAGAGTACCTGTGGAACAAGGGGACCAAGTCCAAGAGTCACGATCAAGTCGGGAGTGGGCAGATGCCCAGGAAATGCCAGCTGTGGATGCAAAGAAGCTGCCACCGGATGGTAGAAGCTGTGGATTCTGCAAGAACAAAGAGGACTAGGAACTTCCACTTTGGAGGATGGATGTCCCACGTCGTGAAGAAGCTTGCAGAGGTGTTCCCACGCAGAAAGACCGCAAACAAGCCTTGCTAGCTGCAAGGGTCGTGGTTAGGGTTTTTGGATGCTGCTGTGGCCCAGGAGGGACCAGGATGTCGCCAATTGCGTGAGGAGTCAGAGGGGGCACCCAGAAAGACAAGGGGCCCACTCAGAAGCAAGCAGCACCCGCACAAGTGCCGGAACATGCACCACGAAGAAGAGTGAACCGGAGCTCACCCGAAGTCACAAAAGAAGGTCCCACGACGCTGGAGGACAACTCAGGAGGTCGTGCACTGCAGGTTAGAGTGTCGGGGACCCAGGCTTGGCTGTGCACAAAGGAAATCCTGGAAGAGTGCACAGGAGCCGGAGCAGCTGCAAATCACGCTGTACCCACCAATGCAGTCCAGCGTGGGGAGGCAAGGACTTACCTCCACCAAACTTG
This sequence comes from Pleurodeles waltl, assembly GCF_031143425.1. Lineage (NCBI taxonomy): Eukaryota > Metazoa > Chordata > Amphibia > Caudata > Salamandridae > Pleurodeles > Pleurodeles waltl. The sequence goes on from NC_090439.1 coordinate 154,801,035, forward strand.
GACTAAAGAGTCACTGGACTGTGGGAGTCACTTGGACAGAGTTGCTGAGTTCCAGGGACCACGATCGTCATGCTGAGAGGGGACCCAGAGGACCGGTGATGCAGTCTTTTGGTGCCTGCGGTTGCAGGGGAAGATTCCGTCGACCCACGGGAGATTTCTTCGGAGCTTCTAGTGCAGAGAGGAGGCAGACTACCCCCACAGCATGCACCACCAGGAAAACAGTCGAGAAGGTGGCCGGATCAGCGATACAAGGTTGCAGTAGTCGTCTTTGCTACATTGTTGCAGTTTTGCAGGCGTCCAGAGCAGTCAGCGGTCGATTCCTTGGCAGAAGGTGAAGAGAGAGATGCAGAGGAACTCTGATGAGCTCTTGCATTCATTATCTAAAGAATTCCCCAAAGCAGAGACCCTAAATAGCCAGAAAAGGAGGTTTGGCTACCTAGGAAGGAGGATAGGCTAGCAACACAGGTGATGGTTTTCTGGGACTCCTCTCCTGACAGCGAACGTGCTCCCTGGAACACAGATGGTGAACCCCTTCGACAGACTCTCCTGAGGTCCAGCTGTCCAAATTTGGAGGAGGTAAGAGCTTACCTTCCCCGTTTGCGACAATACCCCTGTGCACCATGTCATCTCTACCTCCTGAGGCCTCTGTGCACTATTTGCAAGAATCCTTCGTGCACAGCCTGGTCCCGGTCCCCAGCACTCTATTCTGCGTCGTTCAACTCGCTGAATTGTTTCCGGAGGCATGGGACCCTCTTTTGTAGTGCTGCAGCAACCGCAATTTGCACCTTCTTTGTCCCCATGTCCTGGGACCTCTGTGGGTGCTGCCTGGTCAGAAGGAGTCTCTGACGTCACCTGCTGGCCCTGGCCACTCAGAGCAGTCCAGTGTGCCAGCAGCACCTCTGTTTCCAAGATGGCAGAGGTCTGGAGCACACTGGAGGAGCTCTGGGCACCAGGGGAGGTGCAGGTCAGGGGAGTGGTCACTCCCCTTTCCTTTGTCCAGTTTCGAGCCAGAGCTGGGCTGGGGGATCCCTGAACCAGTGTAGACTGGCTTATGCAGAGATGGGCACCATCTGTGCCCATCAAAGCATTTCCAGAGGCTGGGGGAGGCTACTCCTCCCCAGCCCTGACACCTTTTTCCAAAGGGAGAGGGTGTAATACCCTCTCTCTGAGGAAGTCCTTTGTTCTGCCTTCCTGGGCCAAGCCTGGCTGGACCCCAGGAGGGCAGAAACCTGTCTGGGGGGTTGGCAGCAGCAGCAGCTGCAGTGAAACCCCGGAAAAGGTAGTTTGGCAGTACCCGGGTCTGTGCTAGAGACTCGGGGGATCATGGAATTGTCTCCCCAATGCCAGAATTCCATGATCTTAGACATGTTACATGGCCATGTTCGGAGTTACCATTGTGACGCTATACATAGGTAGTGACCTATGTATAGTGCACACGTGTAATGGTGTCCCCGCACTCACAAAGTCCGGGGAATTTGCCCTGAACAATGTGGGGGCACCTTGGCTATGTTCAGGGTGCCCACACACTAAGTAACTTAGCACCCAACCTTTACCAGGTAAAGGTTAGACATATAGGTGACTTATAAGTTACTTAAGTGCAGTGGTAAATGGCTGTGAAATAACGTGGACGTTATTTCACTCAGGCTGCAGTGGCAAGCCTGTGTAAGAATTGGCCGAGCTCCCTATGGGTGGCAAAAGAAATGCTGCAGCCCATAGGGATCTCCTGGAACCCCAATACCCTGGGTACCTCAGTACCATATACTAAGGAATTATAAGGGTGTTCCAGTATGCCAATGTGAATTGGTGAAATTGGTCACTAGCCTGTTAGTGACAATTTGGAAAGCAAAGAAAGAGCATAACCACTGAGGTTCTGGTTAGCAGAGCCTCAGTGAGACAGTTAGTCATCACACAGGGAACACATACAGGGCACACTTATTAGAACTGGGGCCCTGGCTGGCAGGGTCCCAGTGACACATACAACTAAAACAACATATATACAGTGAAATATGGGGGTAACATGCCAGGCAAGATGGTACTTTCCTACAACCACCCCTTCAAGTGTACCACTCATTGATAAGTTTGCATTAAATTCAAATATCACTAGTAAGCAAAATATGGTAATTGTCTGCCAAATGTTTTGAAGATCTAAATACAAATGCAGCTTCCGTTCAAGACAACTCAAAAATGTAACATCTTCATGCCCAATGTGAGCATCTTTCTAAATGCTAATTTAATGAAAACTTCTAAATGGATTTATTACCAACCCGATAAAAGCACAATCCTTCAGTAAAGTTCTAACTTTTGTGGCAAGTTTAACGTAATTCTATTCGACCATTTGTGTGTATAGAACCTCATGTAAATTAAATCGTGAAATTGCACTTTAGAGACACCCCCACTCACTTTTACTTTGGCTACCCGAGGTGGGTGGGTGAAGAGCCTGGCCAATGGCTTGGCCATCCTTGCAACTCCTGCTATTGACTTCCAAAGGTTGTACAAATCTGTGGTTGCCTGCTGCCCTCAGCGTGGGCGCCGGGCCTGGCCAAAAACTATGTGAAGTGGAAACTGTTACCTTTATAGAAGCTGGAGGTGGTGCATTGTTAAATAAAACAGATATTCACTGAAAGTAACCAAAGTTAATGTGACATTATGATTAGGTTTGATCATAGCACATAAGAGTGTTTTTGTAATAACCACTGACATTCACTTAAAAAACACAGTTATAGGACAGTCAAATGGGGCTAAAGATTAGGGCAAATTTAAAACAACAGCTTTTCGACTGTCAAAAAATCAATTCAGCCCACCTGGAAACTTTTATAATGCTAGTGTCTAACAAAATAATGAACACAAATTACACGGCAAAGTTTTGTCTGGGAATTAAAATTGGCATAACCATCACCATCCTTGTGCAGCCTTTGCCTACCCCCGCCACTCTCTTTACCTGATCTATTGTTCTGTGATACCTCTCTGACTACCTCACCACTCTGTCCGCGCCACCTCCCTACCCTAACTCACCTCTTTCTAACATTTCTCTCTACCTTGACGCTTTCAGTATCGGATCCTAACCCTCTCCACATTTCCCTTTGTATCTGTGCCTATACCTCACTCAAAAACCTTACTTAGCTCTCTACCTCTCTTTTTCTACCTCTCTCATTCTGTGTGCCTCACCTTTCTGTCATTACCCTTCATATCTCCCCACCTCGCCTGTCTCTCCTCATAATCTCCCTTCCTACCTCTCTTCTCCCTGTATTCACCTCCTACTCTATGCCATTCGGATTAGCATTCTGTCCTTTGCCTGTCTGTGCTGACCCACCGCCCCCTGTTCCTCCCACTAGGCAGAGACGTTGGTCACTGATCACATAGAAAGAGGAGAAGAGGGCCAGGGCAGGGGAGGAGAATGAGGAATGAGGAATGTTTCAGATTTCACCTGTTGGAATAGTGGAAATCCAGAGAGCAGTGCTTTGTTTTCACTATTCCTGTGAGAACAGCTGTTCGAAAGTAAAGCTACTATTTCAAGTGCTATGTGCATTTGTTTCAAATATTATGCAATAATCCAATAAACGTACAGTACATCACTCTTACCACATCTTTCCTGCAATGGCATAAACAGACTGAATTCCACATAAACTATTGTGGTTGCAAAACAAAATGTTTAGATTCAAGTGTCACAGAGAAATTGCTTCATCTCACCTGCTTGTTCACACTTTCTTTTGGTGCTGTTCTCCAGTCCGGCGCTGGACAGCTTGAGCTTTTGGCTAGATTTTTTGTGCCACCCTTTATGAAAGACAAATGCGTAAATCAGTTCAGTCGGGCATCATGAGGGCTTAGCTGAAAATGGGCATCTACTTAAGTTTTACCCAAGGCCGCAAAAATCCCTACACTGGGCTATTGAAGGCACGTTTCTGCATGTTTGCAAATATAAAACTGTCACTAATTTGTGAGGAGTAACGTAACTCGACGGGTGTTGTGCATAGGTTTGTATGCATTATGTATATTACACAAAGGTACATCTCACTCGCTTACATCACAGAGCCCTTTTTGGAAGTTACGCTTAAAATGGATATGTTTATATTGCGCCATTTCCAACTACTACGCTTTTTTCCGTCTCCGACAGTGGCGGCCGGCAGCTTTGGGAGGGGGGCGGGCGGGGCACACACACACAAACACACACACACACAGACTCATTCTTTCACACACAGACACGCACGCACGCTCATCCATTAACAACACTCATTCCATTCAAACATGCACGCACGCACCAAACATTAATTTTACAAGATCACACGTATTCATTCTTTCACACACAAACACGCACATCCATTAACAACACTCATTCCATTCAAACATGCACGCACGCACCAAACATTCAATGTAAAACATAACACACATACATACACACACACACTTACCTTTAGCCTCCAGGTCCCAGGAGGGTTGGGACTGCTGCCTTCCCTCATTGGCTGACCTTAGGTCAGGCAATGAGGAAAGGCAGCAGTTCCAGTCTCATCACAGAGTGGGATGGGGTCAGTGAGACTGCTGACCCCACCCCACTCTGTGACGAAGTGTCACTGATTGACACTCGCCCTGGGCACTTCAGGGCTTAAACTGAAGCGCCCAGGGAGGGTGTCAATGGGTGACGCTTTCCTCGTCACCCAGGGGAGGGCCTCGAGGCACCTTTGCTGGGCAGACGAGGTCACGCCCATAGGAGCTGTGATCTCCTCAGCCCAGCAAAGTTCAGCTCAGGCAGCCAGGAGTCTGCGCAAATCGCGCATGGCTCACTCCTGGCTGCCTGACCTGAACATGAAGAGTGTCTGTCAGGCTGACCTTTGTTCAGCCTGACAGACACTCTTCATGGGGTGGGGGGGCGTGGCCCCTCCGCCCTAAAGGACGGGCCGCCACTGGTCTCCGAGTATTTGCTCTTCGTGCATTGGTGCTCACAAACATGGCCGGCACTCCGGGGTGAAAGTTCAGGCATCCCTTGCGTGGAAAACGTCGCCACAGTGTTGGAACCTCGCTGCTTTAGTGAACTGCCAAAATGCAGCAGAAGACGTAGATGAGAACCCGGATGAAAAGTCACTGCGAGCTGAGGTGAAAAGGCACCGGACATGCACAAAGGTCACCAGTGCATGCAATGGGATTGTTCGCATCTTCCACCGGTTGATTGCTTGATATGGTTCTTTAGTGCAGGGCATTAGAAGACACTGCACAACCTACTGCTTTTCATATAAAAAAGACAGATTTTACTTGCAGGCCTCTACTAAATGCTAAATTACACTGGTCTCTACGTTAATCAACCCACCTCCATCAGTGCTTAATTTGTAAATAAAAAGGTGCCGGGGCTCAAAGCTCTCCTCTTAAACACGCGGTTGCTGCAGATAAAAGTGTGAGCACATAATACTGAGGCAGCGTAATCCGGAAGCTACCTGGAGTGTCTTCAATCCATTTACAGCCCCTTTAGCTCACTCTTGCAACTTCCTACTTTTCCCCTTTAATGACGCTTTTTCGTTTTTTTCTTCCTCCGTCTTTCCCACATGTCTTTTTCTCGCAGTAAATGCTTGAGACAGAAAACTAAGCGCCGGCCCTCAGAAATAAGTGCCGGTGCTCAGCACCTGAAACAACAAGCAAAAATTAAGCACTGACCTCCGTGAATATTGTGATTGTTTTCTGGTGTTTTCCGAACATCTGAATTTACCGCTACAACTACAGAGAAAAAATAATAAGTTTCCAATTAAAACACTTTGAAATCATTTATCGAATATAATGGTTGCATTTCTCACACGAGAAGAGAAATATCGGCATTTGTGATTACAAAAGGTACAAACTATCATCCATGATGTCACATTTGCTGGCTTTATGCCTCTGGACCCGCATGCTAGGTAGTTCAGAAAGAGATATAAAGTCAATTTGTTTTAAAGTTTTTGCACACATCAGTTGTAATCAGGTGCAAAAAAAGCAATATGCAAGAGTAAACGCCACACTCTGATTCACAGAATCACAGTTTTCCACTCTAAAAATTAACTTTTCATGGTGGAAACCTAAATCTGTGCTGCTTTCCGGGCATCAGGACACACATACAGTGACACTCCTTGTTGGTGTAAAAGGTCATTTATTTAGGACAGGATTTAAACATAACATCAACTAAAATTCAACTGTATACCCTCCTTTTAACAAGAGCTTAACTTTTAACGATTCCCTTGCCTTCATTCTCTCCTCAAATAGCTCCCTTCAATTATCCTACCGTAGACGCTCCCCTATTCCTCTAACGCCTTCCTTCCTTGTAACCTACCCCCCCCCCACTCTGATCCTTCACCTCCTTGTTTTTCCCCCTGAAGGGTGGACAAGCCCGCATCTGGCTCTCCACCCTCCCCCATCTCCTGCTACAAACCCACCAATCACCTGCCCTGAATGACTTTTAAAACCCCCTCTTAACAGCCCTTCTTCTCTGCCGAAACCTAATGTCAAATTTCTCTCCTTCCTTCCTACTGCCGGGTGGGTGGGTGGCCAAAAAACCGCCCCTCCTGTAACCAGTCGGCGCGGAACAGAGGCCGACCCCACCCTTCCACCCCCCTTTTAAACCCTTTTACTAAACCCTCCCCCACTTACCTTTTACCCAATCCGGCACCCCGCGCCACTTCCTGCCCTCCCGAATGTGCCCGCGGAGAGACTAGAACTAGTCTCTCTCTCCGCCGGCCCCTCCATACTCCCGGAAATAAGGGAGATTAGCAAAAACTTGGAAAATAACATGCTGGAGAAGGCAGAGATCTCCGATGTACTCTTCCTTCTGTTTTGTGAATCGGGGCCAACGTCTAGGATCGACTTTCAGAAATGCCCCTTGGATTCTTGTTATATCTCATAGAAGTCAAACTTCTAAATTCTTAATGTAAAAGTGTAATAAGTGCCAAATTGAAGACTTAAGGAAGAATAAAAGCAGAAATGTCTGTTATTGCAGGTAGAGAATAAATTCATGCGTGAGGGATTAGTTAGTGAATAAGAAACAGTAATTCTGTAAACTGACATAATGATGTAATGGGCTAAAGGCAGATCCGTTGTTTAATGATATAATGTACATTAAGCTGACTCCGCCCTGGAAACCTTTGAATGATGACTGGGCATCCGCAGGATCATAGGTACATGTCCATCAAAGGGTGGCCATTTTATGGAGGTTCTTCCAGCTAACGTGTTCTTCCTTTGTGGGACCACCAGAGAACATCTGGGCATTCTCAGCAGCACGCAATAGAAATGACAACCACTTACTCTGAGAAGAATCGCAGTACGCCAGGGATTTGGTTTTTTTCTTTAAAAAAAACAAACATCCCACTTAGGAAGTTTGTTATTAAAAAACAAAAACTTTAACGAGTGAGTGCACCAAACATGGTACACACTTGGTGGAAGATGAGTGCCTTCAAGGGAATCCCCACAGCAGCTACAAAATCTGCAAAAAGATATTGAGTAGAAATGCCCGTCTAGCTTATTCAGGCATCTTTGTACCAGGTGGCTGGACAGGACATTAATCTTATTGTGAAAGAGCCAAATTGGGAGACTGCAACAAAGCCTGGACAGCTGGCCCTCTGCTCACTTAGAGCTTAATCACTGTAAGTGATCACCACATCTCCCTCTCCCACATGGAGCTTAGCAGACCTCAGCAAGGATAGAAGAAAATGCTAATGGTGCATTAGATTTTCTGAAGACAACAGTTTTGCTGAACTTGAATTGTGCATGGCACTTCGCTGTCATAGTCATTTACATAAACAGGGACTAAAAGACTTTTTCATGGTGCCAGAACAAACCGAACAATAAAATTCAGAGCAACCCTTGCTATGAAAGATTTGGTAGGAGCTTAGAAACTAGTCACCAGCCATATTCAGTCAGAGTAAATGTTAAACAGAGGCTTTGGCACTATTTATAGGGGGATCTAAAAGGGCAGGAGTTTTGCACAACCACATTCCATCCTTCCACTGGAAGATTGTATATACCCATACCCACAAAGTTGTTTCAGACTACTGCACGGTGGTATGTAGCACTTACCAGACCCCAAATTAAACAAATAAGGTAAAGAGCAAAGTAAGAAGTTGAGCGGGACTTTCTCTCTTTAGTAGTGTGCACAAGAAGATTGATGCGTGTCGCATCTATGCTTTTCCAACCTTTAGAAAATGATCACATTTTGAACTCACTGGCATCTCCTTAGAAGAAAACTATGGGACTCAATATGAGGCTGTCAGTCTTCAGACCACTATCTTTGCGGTGGCCGTCAGGACCACCGCCACATTAAGACCCTGGCCGTCAGACCACCAGGGTACCGCCATCTACGCCGGGATCAGTGATCCTGCTGAGCTGACAGTGGCAGAGGATGGAATCAGCAAGGGCGGTGCTGCATGCAGCTCCGCGCTGCTGGTTACAACCGGGTTCTCAGCCAGCCTTTTCATGGCAGCTTTCTTGCCATGAAAAGGCTGGGGGGGGGGCAAGTGCAGGGGACCACAGGGGAGCCCCTGCACTGCCCATACACTTGGGAACTCCCCACACAGCACTCGCGCAATGTTCACTGTCTGCTGTGCAGACAGTGAACATTGCAAGGGTACTGGTGCACCCTGCAGGCGACAGCATTGCTGCTGGCTCGTTTACAAGCCAGAGACAATGTTGCCGCCACTTTACTGCTAGGCTGAAACCTCGGTTTCCGCCAGTCAGCCTAGCGGGAAAGTCTTACTGGGTCCGGCGGGGAGGTAGCCAGTGTGGCGGCAACCTCCCCGTCAGAAGTTCGGTGGATGGGTTTTCCCTCCCCAAAACTCCTAATTAGGCCCCATATCTCTAGAAATAGAACAAACCTCGGGGAATGTCCATGGTGACAAAAGAGACCACCATTCAAGATCTGCACTGATAGTATTACATGCGTAGATAATTGCAAATGTTGCAAAAAATATTGTTTTTTACAGGTCATGAAAAATAACACACTTATTTTTGTTGCCTTTATACAAGTGTACTCAACTGGACAAAACTGTAGGGTGACTTCGTTTGCAACCGATGAACACAATACCTTTTGATCGAAGGTTCTCACACGACGAAACTCTGGCCTTGATTTACTTTGCATTTGCCTGAGTGCTCACATGACAGGAAGTGACTCTCCATGATATAAAGTTGACCAAGTAGAAATGACGATCAACACACCCTTGTAAATATATTTTGTGCCAAAAAGCTGATGCGCGCGCCCAGCCAAGCGATTTGCTCATGTGTAGTGCCAAACCACTGATAAGGGGCATAGCGCCACCAACTCTAAGGTCTCACTCAGAGCCATGTACACTGAAGTAGCAATGCTTGGCTTTGAGAGAAATATTAGAACCGAAACCAGACACAAACAATGGAAAAGAGAAATACAGCATGATATTCCCATGCATATTTTGGCATTTCCACAAAATTATATATTTTATGATGTTTGTAATTGCGCAGAAGTTTGTTTTGTAGTGTGTACCTCGCATGCACATCTAACACAAGATCCCACTGATGCACCTTTACACGACGTCGCAAAGCTTAACATTGCACTAAAATGTCATTTTTTTAGCCAGCGTGACCAATGACGACATTGGTGCCGTGACAACCTTATGACGATAGAAATGCTGATGGCAATTTTTCACACTTCGGCCAACGTAGCACTGCAGCTTTTCACGCAGCAGGCACCGTGCGACTTTCAGTAAATCTGTGCCTTTGCCGTTCATATGCATGTAGCATAAAGAAAAGAAAAAGCTGAAAATTAGAGTATTCAGTAAAGAATGTCAACAGGGATGTGGTGTAGCTTTCAATGCAATGGTACCAAGCAATCCGTTTCCTCATAGACACAATCTCTGTATTCGCTCCCAGGGCGGCAAAAGGTAGTGTGGATAGGGGAGGATCGCCCTTTGCAGCTCCGTGAAGGAAACGAGCTGTGAATAAATACAAATAGCTGTCTACGCGATACAGGAGCTTCTCGGCTAAGCCCTGTGCAAAGCTTGAGAAGCCATTTTGGGAACAGGCCGCAGCGGTGAGATAACGAATGAAACGGGCCAGTGCAGCGGCTACATTTCGTAAGCATATTTCATGCTGACAAAAAAGCAACTTCATACATTTTACAAGGATAGCAGTCTCCGAAGCATTCTAGAAAAGTAGCTGACTGGGCCCTTATTGACAGTTTTAGCAAGTTAAGCTACCTTGGGTCTCTGACGGAAGCTGTAAAATACTTCTCAGAAATGTTTCGCTGCCTTCTGGTGTTATATATGTCTGATATAATCTGAAATAAAATCTGAGAGAATGTTGTAAATTGTGGTACGTTTGGGAACAAGTGCCCCACTTATTCATTTGCTAACAATTTGGAAGGTGTGTTTTCTAGACAGATCCACCGTGTGGCGCCCAGGAGCCTAGCTCTACAGATGGTAAAGCCCCCTACCAACTGACTTGGGAAAGATCAAAGTAGATTCCCTTCGGGGAAAAAACACAAAGGTTAAAGGGACTATAGTTAGGTGAACATATCAGTCAAAGCATACTGTTTTAAACCAACAAAACCACTGAAATTCACCATGGTATCTCTTAAGTAACTAAAACGTGTGCCCTAAAGTAGCTATAACTCGTGCCCCCACCACAGTTTTGTAATCAATTATGTCATTTCAGATGTTGCAGTGATGTTATCAGTAATGTAATAGAATATATCATGAGTGATGTCATGAGAAGCGGGCCCCCTTCTCAAACTAATTCTAGCCTCGGAGCTAATGTGCATGCATCACTGCCCACTCAGGGCACCCTCAAGTCCGTTTTTTAGGGGGTAATGGAGGGAGCACTAGTGCTTCTGCAACCCTTCCAGCTCCCCTACATGCATCCATCTTGGATGCAGTGGAGTCAGCTTTGCTTCCACCCAAAAGGAGCAGGTGTTTTTCCTTGCTCATGTCAGGCAGGAGCAATCTCCGTTTCCCTGCATCGAAAACAATCTGTGCTCCCACACTGCGGTAACATTTTTGCAGCTTCCACCAGGTGGGAGCACACATTTGTTTCGCTGCCTGTGCTCTTGCGGGCAGGGAAACAGTGTCCTGTGGATGGGTTCCCCTGGACACAATTGATCTGGCCCCTGGGGGATTTGGTCCTCTGAGGCTTTTGAGGCATGGGGTAGGGGTCTAAAGGTCTCCCCCTATTAAATGTCAGACATGGGGATGGGGTTCCCAGGTCCTTTGGGGGCTCAGAGGGCACACACCTCTCGCACACACCTCTCCCCTTATAAGTAATTTCGGCCCGGGTGATATAGTCTCAAGGGCCTTTGGAGGCTTAGGGAGAGGGCGACATGCCCCCATCCCTCTAAAATTGATTGTGTCCCCCCAAGGGTCCTGGCCTACCCTGGGGGCTTGTTTTTTATAAGCCTACATTTTTTAAATTTTACTGTGGATTTGGGGATGCACAGTGAAAGTACGGTAAAATAAAAAAAATACATGTTTTTTGCCCCTGGTTGTTCTCCCTGGGACGTCCCACCAGGCCCGGGGGGCAGGGCAAACCTACACTGGCCACTTTTAACTTTTTGTACATTTTTTTCCTAGGACAAGGCACTCAGTCTTGAGCCCTAAGATGGTTGCCACCACATTGTTGTTGATCTGGTGGCAGCCAACTAGATCTCATCTTAAGATCTGTTGGCTCTGCAGATCCTTTGTGGCGTGAAATATCTATACTTTTTGAGTTTTAATATCTCAACAACTACAGAACTGATTCACACCAAATCACAAAAGCACAATTTCTGGATCAAGATCTAAATGGCTGCCGAATTTGGGGTAAATCTGTTTAGTCGTTAAGGTTATTGCTGGCTAAAGTTCTTTTTGAAAAATGAATGGTAAAAACGTGTTTTGGGATCCCTCCTTTATCTCAGCCCCAAATTGAGGGATCACCCCAAAACGTTCCAAGAAGAAGGTGAGGTGGATGAGACTTTTTGGGAAATTTTTGTGAAGATTAGTCATACGGAGCCAAAGTTATAAGAAAACCAAGAAAAGCTTTTGCAATGGAAACACAGTTATAAATATAACTACGGAATGGTGACCACCAATGTGTCACCAGTAGGTAGTTATAATTAGGATCTAGTTTCCATGGGAAAGGTGTCTTTTTGTTTTGCTAATAACCCTGATGTCATTTAATGAATTTTCATGAGATTTTCAAAACTAGTGTACCAGTCAATTCAGCTGCTGTCTGGAAAGTTCTGAAGTGATTCGTCAAGCAGGAGCTGAGAAAAAGAAAGAAAAAAACACACGTTCCCCATTCAATTTCCCCTAGAAAATTTATACATTCCTACAGACCGAACTGCTGGGTCAAATTACACAAAATTTGGCAGAAAGCTAGATCTCGGTCCTTAAGGACCCCTTTTTGTAACTTGGTGTACATCTGCTCCGTAGTTTTCAAGTTATTAAAGAAAAACATTAATGTACATCTAGAGTTGCAGATCCACAACGGATCCATCACAGTGGATCCGCTGATCAATCAATCAGTACTTGTGTAGTGCAGCACTGTCTCCCCTAGAGGGATCTGAGTACTGAGGGTGCCATGTCTATGTCTAAAAGCCAGGTCTTTGAATTTCCTTCTGCAGTCCACCAGGAAGAGTGCTGTTAGGAGTTGGAAGGGCAGGTCGTTCCAGGTCTTGATGGCAATGTAGTAGAAGGAATGGCCCCCGCTGCAGTGGATACGGGGGTGGGTGCAAGGGCTTATGAGGTGAAGCAAAGGTGTCTTGTGGGCAAATGGAAAGTTCAGTCGATGGTTGATGTAGTACCATCCTTCATCATGTAGGGCTTTGTAGGTGTGCCTGAGGATCTTGAACAGACATCTCTTCTGGATACGGAGCCAGTGGAGGTTTCTGAGGTGGGGGTGATGTGGGTCCAGTTAGGGAGGCCCAGGATGAGTCTAGTTGCAGAGCTCTAAATAGTTTGGAGTCTTCTTAGGAGGTGGGGGGAGGTTCTGGTGTAGAGAGCGTTGCCGTAGTTGAGGCAGCTGGTGACGAGGGCCTGCATAACGGTCTTTCCAGTGTTGATTGGCATCCATCTTTAGACTTTGCAGAGCATGCAAAGGGTGTATCAGCAGGAGGAAGCAACTGCGTTGATGTCGTTTCATAGGTTGAAAAGAAGGTGGAGGCAGGGGTCGGTGGGCACCCCGGAGTGGATGGACAACATGATGCCTATGGTGGTCTGAGTGGTGACTAGGGCCCCCGTGGCGATCATTCAGCTGATATTCGCTGGTTGGTTGAGGTTGTTGAGCCTGAGACTGGCGACTCAGGGTCGAATTTGCTGTAGATGGTGGCGATCTTGCTGTGGACGTTGTCTGAGAGGGAGTCGCAGAGTACTTAGGCAGGGCGAGCGGTGTTCTCTGTGGCTCTTGGGTTGTACAATTCCTTGACTATTTTGAGGAATTCCTTGGTGTGGTTGGCTGCAGTATCGATGCTGCTTTCTTGGCTTCCTTGATGCACAGGTGGTGGTTGCTGAGTGCTGCTTTGTAAGCAGCTTTGTCAGAGGTGTTCTTGGTGACGTGCCATTGCATCTCAAGTCGGTAGCAGTCACGCTTGTAGTTCTGAGCTCTGGCATGTACCAGCTGGCTTGTTTTGAGGTTTTGTTGGCTATTGATTGTTTCAGCAGGTGACCTTGTTGGGACATTTGGTGATCCAGGCAGAGAATTTCCAGACATCCAGGCAATCAGGAGTGGCGGTGGCAATGCCAGGGTTTAAGGAGGGGTTGAGCCATGTTTCGGTGATGAAGGTGACGTCAGGGGAGAGGGTGGTGAGGGTGTCCCAACTTCCGTGGCTTGTTTGCAGAGGGAGCGGGCATTGAGCAGGATACATTGGACTGGTTCTGGGTTATTTGTAGTCTTCTGAGCAGAGGCAGTATGGGGTCCAGTGCGGGCAGGAGGTCCTGTATAGCAGGACAAGCAGCAGTGGTAGTAGGTGAAGTGTTCTTTGGTTGATCACATGGAGGACATACAGCAGCTGTCATTTTGATCTGGGAACCAGGGCCAGGAGCTCCTCAATGGTGTAGCAATGTATGTTGGGAGGACCAAGAGTCCTGTCATTGAACGCGATCCAGGCAGGATGGACACAAACGGGCTTGCATTTGGGGCACCGAATGGCACGTGGCCAATGTACAGCTACACTGCATCATCCATTAAGTAGGTCCTGGGAGAGGTGCTAGGGAGGTCGGGAGGCAGGCAGTGGGAAAATGGCAAGCGAGTGGCAAGGCACGCTGAGATGAACAGCAAAGCAATGGAATAAGCACAAAATAAAATAAATGGAAAAGGAGTGGAAACAATCTTCCGACTAGAACTAAGAGAAGCATATTAACCACAATTTGAAAAGAGCAAAATAAGCACAATAAGCAAAAAATGCACAATAACCACAAAAACTAAAAGAGGTGACAAAGTACAGGGCTACGAAAGAGTAGGCACAAAGGTACTAGAAATAAAAAAGAGGCGAGCACCAATAGAGTGAATTATGGTAGGAAACTAAGTGTAGCTGGATCAGGCTGAGGAGTCTACTGTTGCTAGGCAACTAGTGGTGCTGGCAGTTGAACAGGAGGAGGAGACACGCCACCAAAAAGCACCACGTGGCAACAGCCAACAGCAATGCCGTGATTAGCTGGCCGCAACCAGAGAGAAAAGTGCCAGCCGCCATTTTGTGTATCAGCACTCAGTCCTGCGGGTGGAACTGCAGATGAAATAGGATATAAGGTGTCAGGATAGAAGTATTCTGACACAATGGTAATGATGGAGGGGCCCCTTATGGGCAAGAAATTGCCCACAAATGTTTTTTTGGGGGCACATAAGGAAAATAACATATACTCACTCACAGACCTACTCTCACACTCACTCACACACCTACAAAACCACTACCAACCCCAATCACACCCATTCACACACTCACACACCCATTCACAGACCCACAAAACCTCTACCACACCCACTCACAGACCTACACAGCCATTCAAACACACACTTACACATACTCACAAACCTGCTCTTAGACCAACAAAAACCACTATCACCCCACTCACAGGCCCACACAGCCACTCAAACACCCACACACACCATTCCCTCATTAACACACACCCATTCGCACACTCACACACCCACTCTCAAGGCCCACACAACCAGTACCACACCCACTCATAGACCCACACAGCCACTCTCACACCTACTCACACACCCATTCACACACACACACACACTCATAAACCCACAAAACTACTACCACACCCCTTCACAGACCCATACAGTCACTCACACATCCGTACAGTCACTGATATATACACTCAGAGAACCACTCACAGCCCCACATAGGCACTCACACCCACTCAAATACTCACACAGCCATGTACACACCCTTGCAGCTACTTACACACCCACTCACAGACCCACACAGGTACTTGCACAACCACTGACACACCCATATAGCAACACCAGATCCATCAATTTTTTACACATCCTCTCACAATATAACAGGTAGACACCCTTGTTTGGCAGGGGTCCATAATGGATCCACGGATTTGAGTGAGAAATTTAAAAAAAGGATTTGAGAACAAAAAGAACCAGTGTTTGGGAAGGGGTTGGCTCTGAAAATAGCCATTGTGTTTATGATGTGTAGATGATAATTACACATAGAACAATATGCAGTCTTTTAAGTTGTTGAGGAACACCCTGTTGCCTCAGTCTGTGAAATGGACTCTGTTTTTTTTATATATTCCATCCATATCGAAGCGTAAGTTGTTATGGTATGTAGAGCCTATGTTGTGGTCTTGGAAGAATAGAAAAACTATTTTATAGTCATATTTCCTGCATTTCTCTATCTTTGGCCAAAATGTGGTTGACCATTGCCACTTTTGTCTTTGGCAAATGTTGGAGAAGGCAGGATGTGGGAAAAGTGTCATTAATTTAGCAAAGGTATTCTTCATTAGGATTTCCAGTCCTACCCCAGCAATTGTGTATAGGTCATTGCCACCAGAGTGGATAATCATGAGGTCTGTCTGTTGAAAGTCCTCAATGCTCTCAACCAAAGGCAGCAATTGATGCACCTTTAACCCTCTCTGGCCAACTCAAATAATTTCTAGATTAGGTAAATCTAGGTCCCTGTCAATGCCACTTTTTCTAGCACTCTCTCTGACCCAAACCACAAACTGTTCCCCCACCCCAGACTCTGAACATTTTGAAGACGAGCAGGAGTAGCACACAGGAAAAGGCTGCAGCAGAATGTGGCAGATTATTTAATATGAAAGGCAGTTACAATGGAGGACAGCAAGCACAATATAAAAGAGAATATTTGATTGGACTGTGGAGACGTGCAGGGAACTAAAATTAGGGAGTGACTTTATGAAACAAAGTAACTAAGTAACTACCTCTGTGAGTGGCATTGGAAAAATAAAAAAGTTATGTTGTTTGGGATATGCTTGGAATTGAAGACTTTCAACCTCACCTGCTACAGTTAATGTGAAGCTAGTATTCTGTTGAGAGAAAGTCTTGTGAACCTTTGACCCAATCTGAATTTATAGCAGTATGAGTGAAAGCCTAGTGGGAAGGGTAGCCATTATTGGTAGTTTTCTACTGAGTGTGGAGGAGGACTGCCATATTGCTGACTTGGGATTTGCAGTGGAAAACAGACATTACCATAAAAGTTGCACACAAGCGAAGATATTTTAGAGGTATGTGAATTAGGTTGTACTATAAAAGGTACATTTAAGAAAACCTATGAGAGTACATAAGCTGAAAGAAAATGTGTAGCTTCTCAACACTACAGCAGAAGGCAAAATAGAAGGGAGATTAGATGAGAACATTAAGTAAAGAATAGTGAGCAGCAAAGGAGGAAGAGGAATTATTATACTGAAAATATAGTTGTTTTATTAAGCCAGTATGAATGAATGTGTTTGAAATTCGATCTGGGTGCTTGCTTATAGTATGTAATTTAATAGTATGTAATTTGACTCCACCCACACAGTCAGGCAGGCACTTACACACATGTCTACAAAAGTGCTTATGTACCCACTAGCCATATACACAGATAGTCATCAAAATAGTGTATTTCAGGTTTTCACTGAACCCATAAAACATGCAAGCTGATAACATCATAAAACATTTGTACATACATAATACAACAGAGAAAAGTAATAAAACTGCAAAGCAACCTATCCTTGCATATTGCACATTACATATTTTGCATGTGCATCCATAATTTTAACCTTACAAAACTATAAACCACTACCTGAATGTTACAGTAGTATTACAAAAATCATATTAAAAGCGGTAAAATCAGATTCATAATACTATAGATACTAAATACTGAAGACCAAAAATAAATGTCCATCTCTTAAAAGCCATGCATCCTTGGGACAAACAAACTGGCAAAACCGTACAATCAGGTAGATATTTATAATGGGCCACCAAGGTGTTTTCTTATAAGTCAAATCGCGTAAAGGTATCTCCTAACGGCAAATACAATGTCAGGATAAGTATTTGACCTTAATTTCCTTGAGGCTGTTACAGCCCCAAGTTGTTGCAGAGAGACTTTTTTTCCATTTCCTATAGGGATATTTATACTGGGGACAAAAAAACAAAAGATGGTCAATCTCTTTGCCGTTTGCTCCACACAGGCCACACCTAGATGGTTCAACCAGATAGGTATTTCAGTTTTTCGTATAATAAGCAATCTGGAGTGTATCCAATCTGAATTTAACATACAAAGGAGCATATTTAAGAGCCCCTAGCACCACTGGTGTGTCACTTACGTGACACTCCAGTGGCGCTAACCCTTGCTCCATATTTGCAATGTTGTGTAACACCACTTTTTGTAGCGTAACGCCTCCTTGTAAATATGGGCCCCTCCGATGCAGGTTTCTGCATCAGAGGGGAGTGCAACGGGTGTTGCTGTGGGAGTGCCACAGCAGCACCCATTGCATTTTGACGCTGCCTCAAATTTACAAGAGTTTGTAAACCTGAGGCAGAGCCAAAGCCTAACGCCACCTCAGAGGTGGCGTTAGCAAGGTGCAACGAGGAGGAATACTTTTATTCCTCCTCGTTTTTTGCTTTTTCTATGCATGCTGCATTCTGCAGCACTCATAGAAAGAGCAAAATGCCAGAAATTATTTAATTTCAAATTGATGCTGTGGCAGTTCTGTGTATGCTGCATTCTGCAGCACACACAGAAGTGCCAAATCGCCATTAGTGATTTTTTATGTGCAGGAAGGGACACCTTATCACACATAATCAATCACAACCCTCAATGCAGACCTCCTTGCACAATGGTGCAAGGATGCCTGCGTTGGAACTGGCAGCTAAATTTAGCACCAGCGCAGGGGACAACACAGGGGTGAGCCATATTCAATTAAATATGGCACATCCCTGCGTTGTGAAAATGCAATTTTGGTGCAGCCTCACGGTCTTTCATTTTCCCATAAATATGGACCAAAGACCTCAGTTGACCTGGTCTTATTTCATCCAGATTGGGTCCAAAAGTTGGACTAGGTCAAAACTGAAAAAACACTGATGTCATCGAACCCTGTCTACCATTTCAATGATACTGGTCTGTAACATATGACCAGTATACCTTTTTAGGGTCTAGCGCAAAGCGCTCTGTCCCTGCTGTAATCTCTCTATGGGCTTGTAACCATGCCCACCGCACACCCGTGAGTTTGGTAGGTTTGTGGGCTTGCCTTTTAAAATTCATTAGTGGAAGGTATGCATATGTCATGCCTTTTCCAGTGTTTAGCCCTCATCGAGCGCACTGGCCAACTACTGAAAACATACGAGTCTCTGTGTTTTCGGTATGGTTTCTGGACTACCTTTTTCTATTTATTTCCTACGCAGCGCGATCTCGCTGGGCAGTAGTCGAGCGCTTTGCATCACATCGTCCCTGTTCATGGATAATTGCGTTTTTGCCGATAATACGTTTGACTGCAAGTGAACTTCAGTTTTACTTTTTATTTTCAATTTACGTGGCAAAAAATTTCCATTTCGGATTTCGCACATAGCTCTTACTCGAGCAATCGCGAGACCCGCTGCATTGCAAATGCTTTTTAACAGCTGGTTTCACATTGGTGGGAATTGCAGACAACATTAACCAGAGTTGGCTCATTCCTATTGCAAATAAGGTATTTTTTCTATGCAGAAGACACTTTATGGATTCAGAATTAGAAACACACATGAGCTCAGTTAGTTCGTTACAGTATGGTTCCAGCTCCAGGCTGCCCCACAGCCACACCCAAAATAACAGAGGGTGAAAATTTGCAATATCCCCTAACTGCTTAAGGCCAGTTTCAAGATCTTTAGGGATAATTGGGGTACTCAGAGGTAAATTAAACAAGGATCCAAAGAAGGAATGTTCCTTGCTAATCAACTCTTTTTCCCCTTGTGTACCCAAATCTATGCCACATACAGAGCTGTGCTCTGAATTTGGCGGGATTACTTTGAATCGCAGGGGAGACACAGCTTGGGGTTATGCTTTTATATCTTTTTTAACATGACATCTGCTTCATATAGAAGAGAAGCCCTTGTTTTAACCACATGAGACACCCAGGAACTAGATTTGTCAATTGAGATACCCAAGTATTCAAATGTATCCCCCTTTTGTAGGGAAATCCCTTCCATGTTGAAAATGCTTCTTTGGGATCTGTGAGGGTTGAAGGACATGTATTTTGTTTTAGTAATATTAACCTCAAGACACTCTCATTACAAAAAAGTGTAAATTGATTCAGAAGATTTTGTAGACCCATAGGAGTGCACAAGATTAATAGAGTATCATCCGCAAATAAGAGCCCTGGCATAGATTTGCCATGTAGTCTAGGGTAATTGTGTGTGCAGTCAAGTAAGCACTTGAGTACAAAATTGATGTATAGCCAAAAGAGGGTCAGAGCAGGCACACAGCACAGCTCTGACGGACTCCATGTTTGGTTTCAATACATTTAGTTAATTCCCCTTTAGGGCCCCATCTCACCTGTGCCTAATTTGATTAATGTAACCTAGGGGCCCTATATACGACCATTACAGATTGCGATGCACAATTTGCAGTTTTTTGCGAATCACAATTTGTAATGTACAACAGTGTCTGATATACTGTTAGCGAATCCTAAATGGGTTGCAAAGGATCTGCCTCATTAATATTCAGTTTGCCTCACATTTTGGAATGGCCACACTCAAAGGGATGATGGCCTGCTGGGGTCATCAGACCACCATGTCTGTGACTGCTTTTTCAAGAAAGCATTTTTTTTAAATGCAGCGCATTTTCCTTAAGGGAAAATGGGCTGCATTTCTAAAATAAAAATGAAAAGTTTTCTTTTAGTTTTTTCAGAGTAGGCAGTGGTCCATGGGGCCAGTGCCTGCTCTGTAAAAAACATGTTTGCTTCCAATCACAAAGGAGAAGTGGTCCAGTGGGGACCAATTCCTATTTGCAAATCGGTTAACACCATTTTCAAATTAGTGTTAAGTGCAATTGTTTTGCGACTGCATTCACGGTCACATAACAATCGTACACGGGCCTGCGAGTCACAATTAGGAAGGCACGCCCTTGGAACGCCCCTTCCTAATTGCGAATCATGATCCCTATTTTGAGACTCGGCTACAGGATACCGACTCGCAAAATAGAGATGGTACATTGTACAAGGCCATTTTGCTGTCGCTAACAGTGAAATTTGCCTTTTGTGACCACAAAATTGCTTTGTACATTGGGCGCCTAGTTATTATATGTAGTAGAGTCAGGTCCGTCCCCATCAGTTCAAGCACCTGCCTTATCGTGACCATAGATACCAGATAAAATGCTGTTTTAAGGACATCAAATGCTACGTATAAATGATCTTTGGTTAGCTGGAGGTATTTCCATTGCATTAAAGTGAAGCTAAAAATGTGGTCAACATCTTCTGTCCAAAATCAGCTTGCAGAGGGGAGAGGATACTTTCAGCATTAATCCAGTCCTTAATCATAGACAGTCACTGACACACTCGGTCATATACCCCAAAAACAATTCACATACCCATTTACTCATCTATACATCTACTTACATAATTATTTTCACACCCATGCAGGCACTGTCACACCCATTCACACACCTATACAGCTATTCATGTACATAGCACTCAGTCACTTACGTACACACTTACACACCCATGCACCCAGTTATACACCCAGTTACCCAACCATATAGCTACTCACAGACCTATTTCCAAAAGCATAGTGGCACACATACACCCAGTCAAACAGTGACAGTGACACGTACACATCCACTCACGCATCCACACAGCACTTCTGTATTTACCACTAACAGAGCCACTTGCACACACAGTTAAACACATCCAAACACCCACTAACACACAGCTAGTTACACATCCAGTGACACATCTAAAGAGGGACTGATGCACTTACATATCCATTTAACTACTGACACACCCAGTCACCCACCTATACATTTTAGGAAGGAAATTATTTTCTCCTGAAGTAATGGAGAAATATTTTCAAACATTGGAAGAATGCTTTCTTCGTCCTGATCTTCCCCTTCTCTTCTATTTTCAGCAGAAGACATATGAACTGTGAAACTCTCTCCTTTTGTCAGAAAAACGATGAAACTGTGTTTTTGAGTTTGTCCAAAATAACTGATTCAGGCTATAGTTTGCAATGTGGATGGGTGGAGACTGTGTATCCAATGAAAAGTTGATATTTGGGTGTGCTCTTTGCAGCAGATTCTTGGTGGCATCCCAGCAGATCCATGGATCCATAAAATGAATACAAAAAAGACAATGACTTGCTGCACTTAAATAAAGTTTACATAAGTTACCTTACAATGTTTTGTTAATTATACTTTTTAAACATATAATAAAAATAAGTGTGTAAATAAAATGTATTTATAAACTTGTGAACATGCATATGTATATTACATGTATATTACTCAATTGAATGTATGGGTAAAATTGTAGTACAATTTGTATTTCAAAAAAACCTTAGAAATTCACGGCAAACGTCCCTGTAAACTTTGTTTTTTTAAGTGAATTTCTATGTTTTTTAAATTCTATGTCCTAACTATAACTTCCCTATAGCCTTTGTTTTTTCAGTGAATAATTATTATAAAGTCTCTCACACGCAGTACTTATCTTCAGTTCCAGACTTTATTTTCATCTCCACTGTTCAGCCTTCATACAACTTTTCCCAACCTCCTTCCTTCAGCACCTCAGCTTCACTCTAGATTCTCCAGCCCCTTCTCAACATTCTAACACAGCCTCCCATGTCCCATTCCAAGTGTTCCATGTTCCCACTTCCACGGGGGGAAGGAACATACCATTCACAGTCCTGTGTTATAATTATTACCTATTACATCTATATGACTATAACTATATAATAATATAACATAACAATAAGTCTAATACAGTGAATAATACACTACACTACTGGTGCTTATTATACCAAGCTAAAGCCTACAGTTACCATATTACAACACATCTTCCCCTTTATGACAACAAAAAGTTCATTTGTTACATTTGTTACACTTGACACGTAAGAAAATCTTGTTCCATACAAGGTCCTTTTCCTTGACATCGCAGGCCCTTCACCAACCCGAAGGTGTGGAAGTTCATATTAATATGCATCTTGAGCATGACAACGGCTTCTCGCCTGCAATCTCTTGTCTTTTCATCGTGAGACACCATCGGAAATTGCCATCTTACTATGCGTTTGGTATTTAACAATCCTGTCCATACTCCAGCACTGGCCATTACTCAACATAACAACATTTTTCTTTATTTTAGTTATGTGGAATGGACCTGTAAACTTAGAATCTTTCCTATATGGCCTCACTTGACCCAAGGGTCTACTTACTAAGACTTGATCACCCACCATCCAACTTTGCAGTTTCGCCCCATGTTTACTGTCATATCTCTGTTTGTATTTGTTTTGGTGCATTGTTATCTTTGTACGGTTGTAAGTAACTAACCTTTCGTCTTTATTACCTCCCCCAAGCCAAGGTGGAAAGAATTTGGTGCATGGTTTCCTCCCACGTAGAGCAACAAATGGGGAAATCTTAGTAATTAAGTTCGGAGTAGTGTGGTAGGCCCAAATCATCTCTCTGACTGCACATTCTACATTTACATGGTTAGTACAAGCCAATTGAATGCATTCTTTAATCATGCGGTTGGCCCGTTCAGCCAGGCCATTAGCCCTGGGGCAGTACAGAGCGGTAGTGAGATGTTTAATGCCTACCGAGTCCAGGAATTGCTTCATCAATATAGATGTTAATTGCACACCGTTGTCTGTGATAAGAGTTTCAGGAATTCCTTCCACAGCAAATATGTCCTTAAGGAATGTTATAACAGAATTTGTGGTAATTTGGTTTACAAATCTCGTGGATATTCAATGGGAATGGTAATCAATTAGGACAAAAGCAAATCTTTTTTGGAGACCTGCATGATTAAGAGGGCCAATAATATCTAAAGCTAGCTTAACCCACGGTTTGTTGGGAACTTGAACTGGAGAGATGGGCGTTTTGCGAACTGTTTTAGATTTATCACTTGCAGCACAGATAGAACATCCCTTAACTTCATTTTCTATTAAGGAATCCATGTTGGGGAACCAGAAACACTCCCTAACTCTGGCTTTGGTGAGACTACGTCCTAAATGGCCCTCATGGGCCAGTTTTATTATTTTTAATCTAAGGCTCTGGGGAGGTATGATTTTATCGTTTCGGAGTACAAAATTATTCTTTTCATTTATTTCCAACCGCACTTCCCAGAAATCCTTAATGATATCTTCCAGATCTCTTCTCACTAACGGCCACCCCTCTCTAGCTTTTTCCTTTAATAAGGATAATGCATCATCCTGTTTATATGCCAACTCCCATTCCTCATTATTAATTGAAGGTAAGTCAACCAACAGTATGGGAAGTTCGTTAATTTCCACCTCCTCCTTGATGTTCATAGGGGATCTAGAAAGAAAATCAGCTGCAGAATTCTTATTACCAGGAATGTATTCCACGTTAAAACAAAAATTTTCAAGCCCTAAGATCCATCTGGCTATTCTTGGAGTGCTATTGCTGAATCCCTTGGTGGAGAACACATATACCAAGGGTTTATGATCAGTTCGTAGGGCAAATTGAGTTCCCCATAGGAAAAACTTGAAATGTTTTATGGCCCAGAAGGCCGCCAGGGCCTCTCTTTCGATGACCGAGTAGTTAGCTTCTGCCTTGCTTAAGGCCTTGGATGCAAAAGCTACTATTCTTTCTCTTCCATCGACAATTTGAGACAAGGTAGCACCCAAACCTAATTTGCTGGCATCGGTTGTGAGAATTGTCCTCCTGTTATGGTCAAAATTGCATAAGTAAGGTGCTTCCACTATGTCCAGTTTGATTTGCTGGAAGGCACTATCGTGCTCATCAGTCCAAATATATGGTACGTGATTTTTTAATAACTCTCTAAGTTTACATGAGATGGATGAAATTTTTTTAACATATTTGGACATGAATTCAGCCAACCCCAGGAATGATCGTAACTCGTCTTTGTTTTTTGGAGGATCAGCTTTTCTCACCGCATCTACCAGGGAGAATTTGGGTTTAAATCCGTCTTTAGAAATAACGTGTCCTAAGTACTCTACTGAAGTCACCCCCAACTGACATTTTTCGCTTTTTAATGTGAGCCCCGCTGTCTTCAACTTTTGAAGGACCTCTCTTAAATTCTTATTATGTTCTTCTTCCGAGACACCATAAATCAGCACATCATCCTGGAAGCATAACGTATTAGGTAAGTCGCCCAGGATGTTATGCATGATTTTCTGAAAGACAGCTGCCGCCGATGCGAGCCCAAAAGGCATTCTGTTGAACATGAATGAGCCAAATGGGGTGGTAAAAGCTGTGAGCCATTTGGACTCGGGATGCAACTCAACCTGATGATATGCGCTTGAAAGATCCAATACTGAAAAGTATGCTGCTTCCCCCATAGTACTAAGGATCTCATTGATTCTAGGAAGGGGGTACCTCTCGACCCATATGTTCCTATTCAAATCCCTCAAGTCCACACACAGCCTGATATCTTTACCATTACTCTTTTTGGCCACCACAATGGGGGCCAACCATTCCGAACACTCAACTGGTTGTATGATTCCCACATTTTCTAATCTGTTCAATTCTTCTTTGACCGCACTCTTTAGGAGGTGCGGTATCGGCCTAGTCTTGTGTGTTACTGGTTTAGCTTTAGGTTTGAGCTTAATCTTGTGCTGGAAATTTTTTAAAAGCCCTAATTTATCAGAGAAAATTTCTGGGAACTCTCGTATAAAGAATTCACTTCCACTAGGGTTCTCAATACATAACACTTGTTCCGGGTTGTTAGGATCAAGTTTTATTCCCAGTTCTTTTTGGTGTTGCCACCCAAGCAAGCTTGAACCATCTTCCACCACGTATATTTTACCAACGGTGGAGCGGCCTTTAAAGGAAATAATGCCTGTGAACATCCCACTCAAGCAAATAGGATCCCTATTATACCCCTTGGGACTGATATCCGCTTGTGATAGCTCAATTTTACTGCCATTTTACAATCTCCCTTAAATCCAGAGAAATAATAATTGTGAATGGAGAGCATGAATCCGCATATACTCTAGTTAGCCTGTTGTTGATGGTTATGGTGCACTCTGGATATCTATTGGAGTTACCACTATTTGAGTTTATTTGCAATACAATTTTTCCGATCAACTGGGAAGCATCATCCGATTTCTTGTTGTTTATCAGTTTAGAAGAGTCCTTGCACACCCTCGCAAAATGCCCCCTTTTATTGCATTTCCTGCAAATTGCAGATTTGGCTTGGCAATGAATAGAATTAGCCAAGTGATTACTACTACCACAGCGGTAACAGGTAAAGTTAGATTTTACATTTGCGTGCAGTTGGGGTTGTTTATCCTTGCCTCTGATTTTAAGAATGTTATCATCTTTGGGATCACTCGCAATTTCATTTACAAGTTCATCAACAGGAGTGTGTCTAATTTCCTGTAAACAAATCTCCGTGTGCTCTATAGATTTTGCAATTTCAATAGCTTCCTGCAGATCAGGTTGCCTCTGTAGCAATTTTTCCTGAATTTTGGTATTATTTGTGCACCGCACTAGTTGGTCTCTGACGAGAGAGTCATTGAGATCCCCGAACTCACACAAAGCGCACAACCCTCTAAGAGCAGCAATATAATTGGTGACACTTTCCTGCTTGCCTTGACAACGAGAGAAAAATTTGTGACGTTCAAGCACCACATTAATGCGGTCCCCAAATTGCTTCTCAAGTTTTAAACATGTGGATATATACTCATCCTGAACCTGACCTTCGGGATTATTAGGATCTGGAAGAGAATCATAAATTTTCCTCCCATGGGTCCCTAAATTGTGTAGCAAAATATGTTGTTTTCTCACAGGATTGAATTTGTCCCCCCCAATTGCTATCAGATAGGATTCGAAAATCCTAAACCAATCCTTCCACGGAATGTTAGGTTCCCCTATTTCATTTAAGAAGGGAATTGGTTGCAACATTCCTGCAGCGGCCATTATTACAATAATAGAGTATTAGAATAAGTTAGGATAATCAATTGCCTAGTTACAATAATACAATTGCTATTTGCAGTGTGATTTGCCAAGATATCCTGACAAAACAGGGAAATGGAAGTTAGAGAAAAAGCATTAGCAACAACACAATCCCAACATGCACCTTTAAATTGTATAGCTTACAGTCAATCAGCACAGAAAATTAGAGGAAAATACATTAGCAACAAGTCAATCCCAGCATACACTTCAAAAATGTAGAACAGTATCACCAGCTGAGTTAAGACAGGTAAGAATTTTCTCCTTCCAATATTGGTTGTACTTCCGTGAAATCTCCTTAAAAGTGACTTCCCTGTGCTGTGCCTGTCAGCGTGAGCATGTAACAGGCTAGGCCGTTCCTTGAATGCAGCCTTAACTAACTCCCATACGCCTGTAATGAAGTATTTTGCCCCGGACTGAATGCGCGATCCACCAGAAATGCAATCAGCGTTGTAACGACTTCGATATGCTTGTGGGAAGGGAAGTGACTTTTGATGTTGTCCGATTGACTGCGCTTCCTCAGAGAATGAAAACTGACACGAGCGCGTGTGGAATGCAGCGCTCATAAACCGGTGAATGAAGTCTTCCTTTACCAGCGCGCGATAAACAATATGTACGCTGAGGTGAGGAAGGAATTCTGATGTTTTGTTTTTAATCGTGCTTCAACGGTGCTGAAATGTGAGCGCTCGTAAACATGTTGACAACCACCCATAGGCTTGTTTGAAATAAATGCTTTATCTACTCGCGCACAATAAATGACATGTGGTATTAGGTCTACCACATATTTTGCAGTGCTTGTCAGAGATTGCCACGATTGGAACGTAATCTTGAGTCACTCAAAACTGAGATTTCGTCACACATCCATCCGGGTAACTTAGCTCGAGAAATTGTGACCTCTCGTGAAATCTTGTTAAATAAGTAGGTAAATCTTAATGAGAATTCACTTCTTGTATGGGTACTGAAGGCGTGAATACAATTATCACTGAAACAGCCGAAACCAATCAAAAGGGGTGGAGATGATAGTGCCCCCTTTCGCACTCCTCGTCGCCAGTATTATATAGTCTCTCACACGCAGTACTTATCTTCAGTTCCAGACTTTATTTTCATCTCCACTGTTCAGCCTTCATACAGCTTTTCCCAACCTCCTTCCTTCAGCACCTCAGCTTCACTCTAGATTCTCCAGCCCCTTCTCAACATTCTAACACAGCCTCCCATGTCCCATTCCAAGTGTTCCATGTTCCCACTTCCACGGGGGGAAGGAACATACCATTCACAGTCCTGTGTTATAATTATTACCTATTACATCTATATGACTATAACTATATAATAATATAACATAACAATAAGTCTAATACAGTGAATAATACACTACACTACTGGTGCTTATTATACCAAGCTAAAGCCTACAGTTACCATATTACAACAATAATGTTGTCTCAAAACTCAAAAGAAAGAAGGGAGAAAAGTGTAGCTATCATCTTTAAAGTATCAGGTGCAGTAGAATGTGGGTAGGAGTTTGAAGGCCCCCCCTGCACCCGAATTATAAAGGTATTTTATTATCCAACTGATGGTTGGAGGTGCCATTCTCCTTGATAGCCTTAGCACCCATAACAGCCTTGCTATGCCACTGAAAGAAGGGGAAAAAACCAATGGCCATTGTCCTAGCATCAGACATACCAGCACACCAAGTGATTATTTGAAAAAGTACCCCCAATCGCTTAACCCTTGTACACTGGCTTATGTGGATTCAGGAAAGGAGGAATGGTTAAGATCTGAAAATACAGAATCCCTTTGTCCTTTAGCCACTGAAGGGTATTGATAACACTGGTGGGAGTCTTAGTCGAGACAGCTTAGTATTCTGTGACATTCTTTACTAATTCCCACTGTTACCAAGGTCAAATAGGAAACATATCAGAAAAGCACAAGGAAAGAAGACCACATGAATGTTCCCCAAGGCCTTTATGGTAACCACTTTCAATAAATTATTATTTGTACTAAAAGAATTATACGCTTCCTGCCCTTAATGCTGGATTTGACTTTGCCGGTCGCTGGGTCTGATCTGGAAATCTATTGAAAGCTTCCTAATAAAGAATCACAGAACTTTTCATTTACTGCAAAGATGCTAAAGCAATGCGCATATCCTAGACATCTCACTAATTCTGGCTCTATATCCACCTCAAAATTTGCAAATTTAGGATGAAGCAAGATTCATGACAATGTAGTAAATTTCACTTTAAGAAAATTTGCCCCATTTTTGGGGAAGACAGGTTTGAGCAGAATATTTTTCACTGAGCGACATTCTTTGCGTGAACCAGTCTCCATCCAGTATCTTGATTAACGTTTTTGAGCAAGGTATGCCCAGAGGTGAACATTTCATAAAAGATATGAACAGACCACATTTCGAGTCACTAACTTCATTTCGTGTAATTTTCCAAAAATGTACAACAAATTCAATTTCATACACTCTTATGCGTAATGAGGGAGAGTCTCCTATACTGAGTTCTTGATTCACGGGAATCGTGTGTCCCTTTCAAGGCACGACATCAACAAATGTATATGTGTTGCCTTAAAGTCTTTTTCATATTGTGATTGTTTCTAAGCTTAGTTCAAGAAAGCAATACTTCTATTTATTGCCTTAAGATAATTGTTAGACCTGTCATCCTTAGCGTGGTTTGTCCTAACTTTTGCCCTCTGACCTTCTGTTTTCTGACTTCATTTTTGCTGGCTTTTAGTATTCTGGGCAGTTTACCACTGAAGTGCAGGTGCTTTGTACTCTAAATATGGTAACATTGGCCACTCTGCAACTGGCACATTTAATTTTCTTATAAGTCCCTTCTAAAGTGTACTATATGTGCCCAAGGCCTGTAAATGAAATGCTGCTAGTGAGCTCACAGCACTGATTGTGGCACCCACTACAGTAGCCTTTCAAACATGTCTCAGGCTTGCCACTGCAGAACCTTTATGTGCAATTTTAAACTGATATTTCTACCTAGAAAGTGTACCCACTTGCCAGATCCAAACCTTCTTTTTTTTTTACATGTAAGTCACCCCTACGGTAGACCCTATTTAGCCCCAAGTGCAGGAAGAGGTATATTTAAAAAGTTGGACATGTACTGCTAAGTTTAACATGTCCAGACAGTGAAAAACTCTTACATTAAGTCTTCACTATTGCAAGGACTATCTCTCCATAGGATAGCATTGGGATTATCTTAAAACATCCCTCAAATGCAACTTCTAATTGGGAAAACATAAAAATATGGAGTTTGGTGTCCCTGGACTAGCAATTTAAAATCACAACTTACGGTGAAGTCGGATTTTAAATTATAAGTCTGAAAATGCCACTTTTAGAAAGTTTGCATTTTCTTACTTTAACCATTCTGTGCCTCTGCCTGTCTCTGAAAACACATCTGGGATGGATGACAGCTGGGCTTTGTGCGCTCCCTCTAGACATTCACACACAAATTGAGTTAGTGTGTGACATTTGCATACTGATGGCCCATCACCACGCTGATGGTTCTTCCTGGGCGAGATGGGAGGAAGGAGATGACACTTACACCTGAAAAGGCTGTGCCTCTCCCCACACAAAGGGTTGCATAACACCCTGTCGGGTGTCTGGAGCCAAGGAAGGAAGGGTAAGGACATTGTGGACTTTAAGGAAGGCCTGAACGTTTCTCCAACTTTCCACAACCAGGGCACCAAAGTATAAATACTGGACCCCAAACCTCACCAAATCAGATCTGTACTCAAAGCAAGAACACTCTGCCAGGCAGAAGGACTGCTGTGCTGCCAGGAGGGACTGCTACTCTGCAACTGCATTGCTGTGTTGGCCTACTGCTTGCTGTGCTGTAGAAGGGACTGCTACTTTTCTACTTGTTTTGCCGTGTTGGCCTGCTGCCTGCGGCTTCTTACCTGCAGTGAGAAGGACTGGAGTTATTCTCTACATCCTTGAACCCAAGCCATTCCAAGGGCCTACTGGCTTGCCCTCTGTTTTTTCTGTGGTCTCAGGGACATCAACAAGTGCTTGCAACTCTCCTGGTGCTGCTGGACTCTGCCATCTGTAAGTCCTACCCTTGCCTGGGGTGCCCCCCTTCAGTCCTCAGCCTCAGAAGTGGGTTCTGCAGCTAAAACCTGCAAAAAAGTAATGCTTTAACCCCCGTGTGGGAGAAAAATTGGTGCATCACTCATCAACGGCGAAGCAGCTGCTGCCCTATGACATTGGATTCTCAGTCTGCACACCCCGATGATGATGCCATATGCAGCCCGATGACGGCGCATCGCATTCACAGAGTCCAACGGCAAAGCAGTGCCCTGTGTGCAGTAGAAATATCGAACTATCGTGCCCTTGCTGCTGATGCATTGCTCCATTAAGGTACTGTTTCAGCGGACCCTGCTTGGGCTCTGTAGCCGGCCTACCATCCATCGAAGTTGGACTGGATTTTGGATTGGCACCGGTCCCTCATGACCTCAAGTAACCTTTTGACCGCTAGTGACTTCTAAGCACTCTTTCACATTTAGGGGCAGATTTATGAAACGTGACGCTGTATTTAGTGCAGCGCCACTTTTCTAGCACCCCTTGGCGCACCCCTAACACCACCATGTGTGTGCCATATTTAATATGCGGTGCACCATGGCGGTAGTTAGGGAACTAGCATCATAATGTTTGACGCTAGTTCGGCGCTTTGCAGGATTAGCGTAAAAAAAATTGCAGCTAATCCTGCAAACCCCATTGAGGCCCTTTGTGAACAGTGGTCTGCCTCCTTTTAATGTCTGTTCTAAGCAGGCATTAAAAGTGCGAAACAAATTGCACAAACAAATCTCTTAAATTTCTTTGCGCCATTTTATCGGCCTCCCTAATGGTCCTTTTGCATATATATGCCTGGCGCAGACATAATGTAGCTCAAAGGGTTACAAAATGGTGCACTGTATGCATTGTGCCACTTTATAAATTTGCCGCTGTGATTTTGGCCTTGTTAGGCTACATTAGCATTAAAAAATATATATGCTAATGTAGCATAAGGAGGAGCTAGGGGCTCTTAAATCTTCCCCATAATCTTTAAAAATTCAAATCTCGACTTCTATTTATTGGGTTTTTGTCATTTTGGTTTTGTTTTACTCAGATAAATATTCTCTGTTTTTCTAAACTGGTGTGGAGTCTTTTTGTGGTGTCTTTCACTGTGCTACTATAATTTAAGTGTTGCACAAATACTTTACGCATTGCCTTTTAAGTTAAGCCTAACTGTTCTGTGCCAAGCTACCAAAGAGTGAGCAAAAGGTTAATTTAGATTGTGCATCTGACTTACCCTGACTAGGAATGCTGTGCATACTTGGCCAGGGTGGATACCTCTGCCAACTAAAGACCCACATTTCTAACAATAATGGAAGACACTGGCTTATTATCAGTGTATGTTATAAATAGAGGCGACAAACCAACTCCACTCAGTCACTACATTTATAGATTTTGCTCATGCTCAAGGCCACTCACCTTTATCAGTGAGCAAACTTGTTTCTTACGTTTATTAGGAAAGAAACCACTTCAAAGATATTATTGCATCTGTGTACTAACATGATTCATGTATTTAACACTCGAATACATACTTATTTTGCATTACCATAGTGTTTGTTTTTTGATCATCTTAACCAGTAATGGCATACTGTGTTTCCATCCAATGCAAAAGCATTGGCTGACAGAGGATGGTGCTTGAGACATTTCATGTAGATCACAGCAATTCCGTTAAACTAGAGTCTAGAGAATGTTCATGATATTCTGTGCGTGAGAGATGCTGTCTCTCGGGAGTAGGTGAGACTGGGAGACTCATTGAGCTACAGAAGACACAGACTGATGGTTATTTTGAAGATGCTTTGGGGTGACAGTTCCTAGGTCGTGGTTAGGGTGTTCCAATAAGGAGGCAATTAAACAGAAAAAGGCATGAACCCTGCGGAGCTGCAGGGACATTTAGAGGTGTGCTACTAGAATAAAGGTCAGGTATAGGCAGAATCTCTGAAATTATGCAATACTGTAGTTGCAGCCTTTGTTGCACAGTTATGGATTTATCAAACTTGCCACATATGCTGCGTTTGGTACTTAATGTGTAGGCTTCAACAAAAAATAATTTTGTTTCTAGCTCAGTGACTTAAAAAAGTGGCACGAGTGTTGCTGCACAGTATCAGATCTTTTACAAAGGTTGACTGTGCACTCTTTAGTTGCTGTTTCATGTATTCAATTGATAAACTGATTATTATGTTCATAATTTCCTTTTTCTTGTTGCACATTTAATTCAACCCTGCTACATAATTGGAACTTCCACTGTTGCATAATTCCACATGTCCTGCATATTTGGACTAGGGGCACAAAATGAACAAACTTGTGCAATGTCTAGAGGAGGACGTGAAGGAGCATCTCAAAAAGGTATGGATGCCTACGGTTTGGAATTTTCCAAGGGTTTGGTAGGAGTGGTTGAGTAGTCCCAGGTGGAGGCTTTTGTACTATTTTCACCTGAAAAACAGTAGAGCCTTAGTCAAATTCTTTACAGTGTGGTGTTTGAGGTGGATGGTGCAGAAATTTAGCACCTCATGGGAGGCAGAAGTGATTGATGAAATGAAAGTGGGAAACATCATTAGGTCAACACCTACCAGGCCGCAAGTTGTCTGTTTGCAAAAATATATTGGTTACTGTTGGACTTTTTTGCTTATGCAGGGTCATCCCCAATCTTTTTGCCTCCTGCCTCCTAATTTTTTCTGCCCTGTTGCTGTTGGCTTTTGAACTCTGAGCACTTTACCACTGCTAACCAGTGCTAAAGTGCATATGCTCTCTGTGTAAATGATATGTGATTGGTTTATCCATGATTGGCATATTTGATTTACTAGTAAGTCCCCAGTAAAGTGCACTAGAGGTGTCAGGGCATGTAAATCAAATGCTACTAGTGGGCATGCAGCACTGGTTGTGCCACCCACATAAGTAGCTCTGTAATCATGTCTCAGACCTGCCACTGCAGTGTCTGTGTGTGCAGTTTTAATAGTAAATTCGACTTGGCAAGTGTACCCACTTGCCAGGCCTAAACCTTCCCTTTTCTTACATGTAAGGCACCCCTAAGGTAGGCCCTAGGTAGCCCCAAGGGCAGGGTGCAGTGTATGGTTAAGGTAGGACATATAGTAATGTGTTTTATATCTCCTGACAGTGAAATATTGCTAAATTCGTTTTTCACTGTTGCACGGCCTGTCCCTCTCATAAGTGAACATGGGGCTACCTTTAAATCTGATTAAAGTGTAGTTTCCCTTTGGGAGCGGATGGACATAAGGAGTTAGGAGTCTCTGAGCTCACAATTTAAAAATACATCTTTTAGTAAAGTTGATTTTAAGATTGTGTGTTTGAAAATGCCACTTTTAGAAAGTGAGCATTTTCTTACTTATACCATTTCTGTGACTCTGCCTGTCTGTGGATTCCCTCTCTGGGTCAGTTTGACAGTTGGGCTGGTTGCACCTCACACTAGACAGTGACACAAAAGGAGCTGGGGTGTCGTTTGCATTTCCTGATGAGCCATCTGTGCTAGGAGGGAGGGGAGGAGTGGTCACTTACACCTGAAAGGGCTGTGCCTGTCCTCACACAATGCAGTCTCCGACCCCTTGGTGAGTGTCTGTGGCCTGGCCTGGGCAAGGCAGGATTTCACATTCAAAAGAGACTTTACTTTGAAGTAGGCCTACTTCAAAGGGGAAATTGGGTATAAGAAGGGCACCTAAAACCACAGACTGTAGATCACTTCTGGACATCAAGAGGAACCTCTGCCTGGAGAAGAGCTGAGGAGAAGTGCTGCCCTGCCTGTGACTGTGCTTTGTGGCGCTATCCTGCAGTTGCTGCTTCTGCCAGAGTACGAGGGCGAAGACTGGACTTTGTGTGCCTTCCATCTTGTGAAGAAATCTCCAAGGGCTTGATTTGGAACTTGCCTCCTGTTGTTTGAAGTCTCAGGGACAGCAAAGACTTCTCTCTGCCAGCACCTGGAGTCTTTGGTGAGACTCCTGCTCTGACAAGGGGTGCCCTATCCAGTCCCTGGGCCCTTGAAAGGAATGCTGGTGGAAATCCAAGGAAATAGACTTCGGGCGACTTCGCTCCTCAGCCGCTGCTGAATCCAGTGATGCCGTCTGCAACCGACTCGGTGATCTTCGCTGGAACGCTATACCTTTGCAGGCCTGACGCCGCTGCAGCCCCGCTGAAGTCTGCAACTCCGTGGAAGTCGCCGCACCACGTCGTGACCGATGCCTCTCGACGAGCGCAGATTCAACGTTTCGCACAGACGCCGCGATCCCCGACTTTGCGCATCGGCTTATTTTCACTCTTCACCAAAGATACTGTACCTGGGGGTCTATGCTACTCCGTATCCGGCGCCGAGGTGTTGGATTGTTGGGAACGACTCCGTCACAACGCCGTGTTAACAGCTCATCAAAGCATTTTGTGTTTCTAAGTGCTATTTTTGAGTTTAATCTTTAAAAATTCATAACTTGTCTTGTGTATGTCAGATATTTGTCATTTTGGTCTTGTTTTGTTTAGATAAATATGTCCTATTGTTCTAAACTGGTGTTGTGTCATTTTGTAGCGGTTAAATTGAGTTACTGTGTGTGTTGGTACAAATACTTTACACCTAGCACTCTGAAGTTAAGCCTACTGCTCTGCCAAGCTACCAAGGGGGTAAGCAGGAGTAAGCTGAGGGTGATTCTATTTTACCCTGACTAGAGTGAGGGTTCTTGCTTGACCAGGGGGTAACCTAACTGTCAACCAAAGACCCCATTTCTAACAGTTACATGCTGAAAGCTTCCCTAGGAATGCATTCTGCCCATTGCTTGCCATTGGTGTTATGTTACTCAGATTTGCTTGCCTTTTATTTGCTGGTTTTATTTGTTTTACGCTGCCCAGCATGTCCTTGTTCCTCCTGTGGAGCACAGCCCGTTTACCACCTCTCTGACTGCTGCCTAGTATTTTTCCACAAGTGCTTGCTTTCTGGGAAGGTTTTTTTTCTTTTTCATGAGGCACTCTACAAGCTGACATGTGTTTTGAGTTGTCTCCATTGTGTGCTACTTCATAGCAGTAAATGTGTTGTATTTCTTTTAAGTGTTTTCCTGCCTCCTATGTTTTTGCTTGACTGATTCTACTTATCTCTGCCACTACCACTTCATCCAACTTGTATGTCTGTGAGGAAAAATGTTCTGTCTACAGACTTGTTTATTTTGGTCAGTGCTCTTTATTACTAGCATAACAAACAATCATCTTTGTCAATTTCACGACCATGCTATAGGCCTGGGACATTGTGGGGTGCAGAAGCACCCACAAAATAACCATGCTGGAGTTCAGAAGTGAATGAGCAAAATAACAGGCCTTTACATACTGCTTTTATCTTGTGACATTTGCTGTCCGTTCAAAGACAGAGGTCAAATGTTAGGCTCTGTCCTCCAAGGGAGGTTGGTGTTTACCTTTGTTTCTCTGACTGCAAAATGAGAGGCTTTATGTGACAATCTTGCCAGGTGCTGGGGGTTTGAAAGAAAAGGCTGTAGGATGTTATTTTTTCCTGCACATAAAATAATTGAAATGTCAGGAAATTAACTGTACACATATGTCAGCATATATCAGAATTAGGAAAGCACAATGAAGCACAGTTTTTGTAATTCTGAAGTGTGGAAACAAATCAGTACACTAGGCGATGAGATTTTCACACATTTTTTTAATTTGTATGCTGTATTGATTTATCAGTAAAACTGCATGTCTGTGCTAATCTAAAGTCATTTCAATTGAAAATGTGTTGTATGTAATGGCAGTGTACTACAATACCATGCATACTCCAATCTACTCCACTCCACCCTGGCCCTTTTCTCTCTCCAACACTCCACTCTATTTCAATCTACTCCCCTCCATTCTAAGACTCTACACTACTCCATTCTATATCACTTGATTATGTGTCAGTCCACACCACTTCACAACACTCCACTCTATTATACGCCACTCCACTCTACCACATGCCACTCCACTTTATGCACTTAACCCAATGCCACTCCATGCCTCTTTTCTCCACTCCACGCAGTGCTACTCTACGGCACCCCACTCTGTGATACTCCACTTTATTCCACCATCAGCGACTCCACTCCATGACACTATGTGTGACTCCATTCTACTCCAGTCTATGACACTTCACTCTATGACACTCCATCTATGACATTCCACTCCACTCTATGCTGTTTCACTCTACAACACACTACTCCACTCTACTCCACTGGACACCACTCCACTCAATAACCCTCTACACCACTCCACTCTGATACTCTACAATATTCCACTCTACAACAGTCCACTCTTTGCCACTCCACACTACAACACTCCATGCCACTTTAATTCAGTGTAAGCCACTCCACCCTTTGAAACTTTATGACACTACTCTATTCTACACCACTCAACTCTACACCACTCTATAATCACTCTATAACACTCCTCTCTCTCTATCCCAATCCACTCGGCAACACTCTACTACACCAGGTTTTCAGGATACCATATTTCAAGAACTGTGTTTTAATTTGACAACCTAATGTATTCTGAGATTTACAGTTATGGGTGGTTTCCAATGAACTGACACCTAAAAAGCTATTTTTCAAGTGAAAACCCCTTTCTTGGAAACATGGCTTCCTGAAGAAATGCAGCGATTTGGCAACTCTAAATGCATTGAACATTTCGGTGTATGCCTCTGTAAAACTGAGTCATTGGCCACGCTAAAATGAGACATATGCCAACGTTACTTAAAGAAAAGGAAATGCCACTGTCCTTTTTTAGAAGCGAAAGAGTAGGATATTTAAATATGGCTTATGCTGCACCAAAATTCACACAGCTTTTGCAGGACACATGTATAAATGCCATTTGCTAAGTGGTGCAGCCGAAGCCCAGGAGAAGCAGGCTCATCCATTACTGATACTGTATCTGATTAGTATTGCTAATGCAATTGCTTATCCAGACAATCCCTCAGATCAGACCACCTTTAGATCATTAATTCTTGTCAATAAAGACATCAAAGCTGTCATGCCACATATTGCCTGGCTATTAACCTGCCAAACTGCCTGGGATAGAGAAATCCTTGCAGCAATTAGTGAAATGGGCCCGTTTTCATTTATCTCTTTCAGTGTTTCAGGGCACTGTTCCCACAGCTGGCAGTGCCTGGGTGCCTCCCATCTCCTTGCTCCTAAGAGTGCGGTGATACAGTAACTTCAGTGAGGCTTCCTTGCCTCTTCCCTTTTTCCCACTTTGCTTTCTTTAGTCTTTTCATTATTCTTCACTTAGCACGTTGCATTTTGTTATCCGACAATAAAAGGTCATGATTTAAAGGATCAGGATAAGAACACCCATGGCAGCCATTGCTGTTATGCCACCATATGGTCGGATATACACAGTCATAAGTCAATTTTCGTAAGATAGATATTTTTGGGAGTGACATGAGAGCAGGCATTGACAATGTGGTGACCATCCACACAATTAGAATGTTGTGGGCATTCAGAAGCATTGTCTATGTGTTTTCCCACACGCATTACTATTTTAACCCTATGGCCACATGAAACAGATAAGAGTAGTGACGTAAGTATTGGAACTTACCCTGAAGTCCACTATGTTATTAGGAGGTGTAAAGAAAGGTATTTTGTCAAATGGAAAACAAGATAGTAACAAATTCTACTCAGTTTCTGGTTGATGCTTACTGACTGGAATCGATTAAATAGCAAATCACCTGTGAGGTACATTTGGTAAGCAAAGTAAGGATGCTCCAATGTGTGTTGATTGTACATACCGTAAATCACATATGAGCATGTGTTTATTTGAATTACTTTTGGAATTAATAGTACCTCATCATCATAAAACGTAACTTCAGTTATCAACAGAAATGTTTAGGCTTCAGGGCAAGGGGGGCTTCATAAAGGGAACTGTTGGTACACTATTTACATGGAACGGAAGAGGCCACATGAATGTCACTAGGAAGTACTAGCTTTATGCATTTCTGTAGAGGAGGGGTGCACATTTTGCATTCTTAGAGACACCCCTAACCAAGTAGTAGGTATGTAGACTGCACTGCACCTGGAAGAGTCAGCTAGAAAACACCTCCTTCTCAGCATGCACCTTAGAGGCCTTACTATGGGTGTATCCAGGGGTGTCTCGGCGTTGACACACAAATGATAGACAGGACGTACATGTATGTTGGAGTAAGACTGGATGGAAGGGTGCTCCAGTTACTGAGACTGTACCTCCCTAACTCTGGCCAGGTATTGTTTCTTGATAACCTCATCACAGTTTTAGCCAAGACTCCGTAAAAAAACACTTATAATACCAGGAGTCTTTACTTGAATGCTAGATGTCAGCAAAGACAGGTCTCACCCCCACTACCAGAAGTACCCTCATGTACTGATGGTGAAAAGCTGCTAGATTGGTCAATGCATTAGGGTCTCAAAAGATGTGGAAACCCATAAACCCAGAAAGAAGGGAGTATTATTATTCACTCATTTACTCCCTGCACACCACTATAGATAAGAATTTCACCACAGCACACATTTTGGGGATGACACACAGAACTAAGGGGGTTATTCTAACTTTGGAGGAGTGTTAATCCGTCCCAAAAGTGACGGTAAAGTGACGGATATACCACCAGCCGTATTACGAGTTCCATAGGATATAATGGACTCGTAATACGGCTGGTGGTAAATCCGTCACTTTTCCGTCACTTTTGGGACAGATTAACACCTCCTCCAAAGTTAGAATAACCCCCTAAGTCTTTAGCAAGAACCCTTTCAAACCACAATGAGGAACCAAACCCACTAGAATACGTACCTGCCGTCTGCAGCCGGTAGGCATGGAGGATGTTGTATACAGA
The DNA here is from genome assembly GCF_031143425.1 of Pleurodeles waltl. Classification (NCBI taxonomy): domain Eukaryota; kingdom Metazoa; phylum Chordata; class Amphibia; order Caudata; family Salamandridae; genus Pleurodeles; species Pleurodeles waltl. The sequence continues at coordinate 154,840,434 of NC_090439.1, forward strand.
GGCCTGATACAGGAGGAAGTGCAGCTATACCTTGAGGTAAATGCTAGATCTACAGGAGATGCCTCAAATGGGTGAGAAACGTTTACAATCTATATTGGGGGTATATCTATTAGGAACCAAGTGGGTTTGCATAAGGCACTCAACACACGACTCAATAAGATTGAAGATGAGATACAAACGCTAGAGACTCAGGGCCAGGGATCAGAAGCTGATAATGCAGAGTTGATGCACACTTCATGCAAAATTTCGGTATAGACAAGGGTCACACTATTATAAGGAATATATGGCTTTGAGATACTCAAAAGGCCATAGACTGAGACATTTACTGGCAAGACTGATCCAGGCAAAAACCACACACAACACAATTACATTCATGTGACACCTTGAGGGTTACCTCGTCCACTCGCAAAAAAGCACAGATGGTATATTTACTATCTACTACACACACCTACAGGGAGTGCGGAATTATTAGGCAAGTTGTATTTTTGAGGATTAATTTTATTATTGAACAACAACCATGTTCTCAATGAACCCAAAAAACTCATTAATATCAAAGCTGAATATTTTTGGAAGTAGTTTTTAGTTTGTTTTCTAGTTTTAGCTATGTTAGGGGGATATCTGTGTGTGCAGGTGACTATCACTGTGCATAATTATTAGGCAACTTAACAACAAAAAAATATATACCCATTTCAATTATTTATTATTACCAGTGAAACCAATATAACATCTCAACATTCACAAATATACATTTCTGACATTCAAAAACAAAACAAAAACAATTCAGTGACCAATATAGCCACCTTTCTTTGCAAGGACACTCAAAAGCCTGCCATCCATGGATTCTGTCAGTGTTTTGATCTGTTCACCATCAACATTGCGTGCAGCAGCAACCACAGCCTCCCAGACACTGTTCAGAGAGGTGTACTGTTTTCCCTCCTTGTAAATCTCACATTTGATGATGGACCACAGGTTCTCAATGGGGTTCAGATCAGGTGAACAAGGAGGCCATGTCATTAGATTTCCTTCTTTTATACCCTTTCTTGCCAGCCACGCTGTGGAGTACTTGGACGCGTGTGATGGAGCATTGTCCTGCATGAAAATCATGTTTTTCTTGAAGGATGCAGACTTCTTCCTGTACCACTGCTTGAAGAAGGTGTCTTCCAGGAACTGGCAGTAGGACTGGGAGTTGAGCTTGACTCCATCCTCAACCCGAAAAGGCCCCACAAGCTCATCTTTGATGATATCAGCCCAAACCAGTACTCCACCTCCACCTTGCTGGCGTCTGAGTCGGACTGGAGCTCTCTGCCCTTTACCAATCCAGCCACGGGCCCATCCATCTGGCCCATCAAGACTCACTCTCATTTCATCAGTCCATAAAACCTTAGAAAAATCAGTCTTGAGATATTTCTTGGCCCAGTCTTGACGTTTCAGCTTGTGTGTCTTGTTCAGTGGTGGTCGTCTTTCAGCCTTTCTTACCTTGGCCATGTCTCTGAGTATTGCACACCTTGTGCTTTTGGGCACTCCAGTGATGTTGCAGCTCTGAAATATGGCCAAACTGGTGGCAAGTGGCATCGTGGCAGCTGCACGCTTGACTTTTCTCAGTTCATGGGCAGTTATTTTGCGCCTTGGTTTTTCCACACGCTTCTTGTGACCCTGTTGACTATTTTGAATGAAACGCTTGATTGTTCGATGATCACCCTTCAGAAGCTTTGCAATTTTAAGAGTGCTGCATCCCTCTGCAAGATATCTCACTATTTTTGACTTTTCTGAGCCTGTCAAGTCCTTCTTTTGACCCATTTTGCCAAAGGAAAGGAAGTTGCCTAATAATTATGCACACCTGATATAGGGTGTTGATGTCATTAGACCACACCCCTTCTCATTACAGAGATGCACATCACCTAATATGCTTAATTGGTAGTAGGCTTTCGAGCCTATACAGCTTGGAGTAAGACAACATGCATAAAGAGGATGATGTGGTCAAAATACTCATTTGCCTAATAATTCTGCACTCCCTGTATATAATGCGGGCATCGACATGGATCTGTCTGCGCAAATAGCTTGCAAGAATTTTGCACCTTACAAGGGCCCAGGCCGAAGACATATAGGCACCGCTATCGTTACCTGAAATGATTCTAGCCAGATCAGCTGGACGCTGTGAAGGTCCCGAAAAGTCACAGGTTCTCCCTTGAGTTCTACAAAACCTTCAAAGACTGGCAGGCCCCCGGTCTATTAGACATGTAACAAGGCCCATATTTATAGGTTTTGTGGCACAGGGCAGCGCAGCAAGTCGCCTTGCTGCACTGCCCTGCATTACAGGGAAAGGAGAGGAATGCACCACATTTATCCACCACAGTGCACTCTTGTCCTTTCCCCCTGGGCTGGCGCCCTTTCGGTAGCCTAGGCCCAATACAGGCACCTTTGCACCATGGTGCAAGGGTGCCTGGGTTGCATGCAGGATTGTTTTGTGCAGGAAGGAACACCTTCTTGCACAAAATCTATCCTGAGATGCTTTTTCCTCTATCTATGTGTGCTGCATTCTGCAGCACACAAAGAAAGAGGAAAAAACTAGAAGAAAAAAAAATATTGCTCCCTGTTACGCCTTTCCTTGGGAGGCATATATTTTTGGTGCATTCCCACGTTTACCTGGCTTGGTTTATCTGGAAATGTGTCAACAACCATGGGAGCTGCATGGGAACACCTATGCAACGCCCATGGAATGCCTCCCTTGCGCACAGTAAGGCAACACAGCGATTTGCGCTGCGTTGCCTTACTCCATATTTTTGCAGCCATTCAAAGCCACGCAAAGTGACTTTGCGAGGCTTCAAAAACATGACTTAGTGGTTTGTACCACACATGCACCACGTTGCGTGGTGCAAGCATGGCACAAACCACATATAAATATGTCGCCCAAATGTCCATTGACAGATGCCTCTTACCACCCACAACATGGCAGGCAATAATCACCATGCTGCTGAAGCATGCCAAATACTTATTTGACTCCTCATCCTATCGTTCTTGGTCAATTCCACACTTAATCTACATGATTTTGGGCATGGTCCTCTACAATAGAATTCAGGTGGTTATCGCTTATTTGGGGCAATCAGATCGGAGTGACTTGGTACGGGAAGCACAGCATTCAAAATTTGAAGATTGTTTCATGTGATAGATAGAATCTCCTCAAATGCCAGACATGAAGCAATGGTTTCCATTGACACTGAAAACCTTTTTGACACTCTCAATTGGAACTCTTTTCCTGAGATTCGAGTTCATGGGCTTTAGCAGTGAAATACTGCTATGGATCATTTTGCTTTACACAGACCCTATAGTGAGGGTTAAATTGGGAAGGGTTGTGTCTGCCCACTTCCCATTTAATAAGGGCACAAGACAGGGCAGCCCACTCTCCCTACTCTTATTCACATTTGTAATGGACTCTCCTGGGAGGCACACAAAATTATGTGAAAAGTGAAAGTAGTGAGCCACTCACAACGGAGCAGAACTGGAGTCCCACAGATGCACATGCATGTGCACAACATATGGCATACGCACCAGAAATCCCTCTGTGGTCCCCTCCTTTATTTTGAAAAGTGAAAGTAGTGAGCCACTCACAATGGAGCAGAACGGGAGTCCCACAGATAGGGCTTCTATATGATTCCAGTTTATTAAGATTGAGGAAATGAGAGAGGAGTATACTCCGTCCCCTCCCCCCCAGGACAGCTCTTAATGCACGCAGCCATATAAAAGGCCAAAATAGGGACTTCCAAACAGGCTCACGCAGAATCGAAGGGACGCTAAAGATCCTATTAACATGGGGGGCTGTATCTGGTCACCAATATATACAAGGCTATGAGAGTGATTTAAAAAATGGACCTCCTATGCCTCAGAGCCAACTGGTAGGAGGATTTGGGTGGTGAACTTATGAAAGGGGACTGGGTGGCCACTCTTAGGTATGTTTAGAAGATCTCCAGAAATGCTCTGTTTAAATTATTCCAATTCATTTACATACATCAAACATATGTGATACAGGTCTGATTGCATTCAATGGGCCTAAGTACGACTTCGGCAGAGGGGATTATTCCATCCCAAATGTGAAGGATATCCTGGATAATGGACTCGTAATATGGCCGACGGGATATCCGTCACATTTGGGACGTAGTAATCCCCTCTTCCGAAGTCGTAATCAGGCCCTAAGTTCTCTGCAGTGGAGGATAAAGTGCTAAGGAGAGTGCAACATTCTATCATAAGACATGGTCTTGCTCCGTGCTGCAGTCTTTTTGAGAAAAGGTAATGGAATTGCTGATGTAGTGAACAGGAAGGCAGATCACACACATACACCATCAACATGCCTATTAGGTCTAATGTCCAGGCCTAAGCCAATAGAGATGCTTGTCTGTTTATTGACCTAGTATTAGCAGTGACTAAGAGAGTCACTTTGATTTATTAGAAATTGAGCTGTTTTGCATATGGCTGGATCCAAACTGAGGTGACACAGTGGGCAAAAGGACGATGGGTTGGAATGCTATCCCATGGAATTGCCAGTAGTTAGACTTTCGCATCACCTTTTGTGTGTCACTGTAGCTGTACCAGGAGGCCATCCTTATGACACTTGCAGTCCACTCCTTTGTCCTGGGTGCAAGAGAGAACGGGCCTAGTTCTCCAAGGCTCTTCTCAGGTTACAGATAGCAGATTCAGTCCTCTTCTGATCTTCCTCCTGTTCAAGAGTGTATTGAAGGATGTACCTGGAGATGCCACATTTATGCCTAAACCGAGCTAATGGGTGAGAATGACATCTAGGTATACCCTGACCAATGGGATAAAGGTTATAGGGGTTAACCCTGCCCACTTTGGGAATTTTCAAGATGGCTAAAACCTTCGGCCACACAAACCTTGGACTCTGATGCCTGGGTGTGTGTGTGTGGGGTGGAGTTTACAATGGTAATCTTAGTGTCTTGTCACATCTAACACTAAAATCCAGTAGTTTGAGGCAGTTCCTGTACCCACAACAACATCTGGGGCAGAAGGCTGGTAGGGCCAAAACAGACAATGGACTCAAAATAATTGTTTTGGCATTTTATCTCCCTCCTTTGAAGTGTGTTCCAAATGTCATTAGAAAAACCCATCACACTTGCCAAGTGGATTTTGACACTCCAGCAGGGTCTGACAATGTGATGTCAACAAGAGTCCCATTGTCATGGAGTAATCAAGTTTGTGGCCCATCCTAAAGGCTAAGCTGTCAAAGGCACAACAACACTTCCCTGCACACAAAACCCTTTGTCCCTGTCATGGGAGTAAGTTTGCACCCTCATTCACATCTATTGGAATGTTAATTAATGGCCGGCAGAAGCTGGAGAACATAATGCTTATTAATCTTCCAGTGATTTCAGAAATTTTGAAAGTAACTTTTGAAAAGTCTTCTTTCCAAAATATTTATTAAAAGTCTGACTTCACCAGTGAATTGGGCTTGTAATAAATATTTCATAAAGTCCAAAAATTCAATTCAATTTGTAGCTTTTTCCTAGGCATAGAGAACATTTACTAAGCTTAGTATTGTATTCCAATGGAACAGCAAAACCTACTTCAATTAAAATAGCTTTTAAGGCCTTTTCACTGTAAGGACATGTTTAACAGAAACTCCTACTTCTAAATACCATTCACCGTGCGTTACAGACATCATTGATGTCATTGGTGGTGTAATGTGAGATGCCATCAGTGATGTCATAAATGATGTTATAGAACATGTCATGAGTGATGTAATATGTGAGCTCATAAGCAATGTATGGGGGACGCAAGTTATAGACATCTCAGCTAACTATAACTGATGAATTACTGCATTTTGTTTAGTTTAAAAATGTTAATTTTGTCCCTAACATATTCAGCTATCTATAACATTACTTTAACTTTTGGTTTTGGGGAATGGGGTCCCCAAGGCCAAATGAGGTTCGGGGAGAGAGCTGTGTGGCCCCCACCCCAAGTCTAATTAGGCCCTGGGGACCCCATAGCCTTATGTTTTTTTAAAGGGGAGGGGGCCACATTGCCTCATTAGACCCTGGGGACCCTGTCCCGTGCTGCCTTAAGTATTTTGAAGTGGAGGGGGTGGCCCCCTCCGTGAGCCTCATTAGCCCCTGGAGACCCCATCCCAGAGGGCCTTATGCTTTTTAAAGGGGAGGGAGCCAAGTGTCCCTCCTCCCCTGGCCTATTCTGGACCTCGGGACCCCATACCACAGGACCTGCGTTTGACATAGGTGAATGCCCTGGTATCCACCCAGGGCACCCACATACACAATATGGGGGAGGCAGGGGGAGCCCCATGATACACATGGCCCAAGCTGACTCCCTGCATGCTGCTGGAGCTAACATTGCTTCCACCCACAGGGAGCAGCTATTTTTGCTGCTCCCCCCGAGTGGAAGCAATGTCTTCAACTGTTTCCCTGCCCGCGTCAGTGCAGGCAGGGAAGCAGCTCTCAAGTCTGCTCCCAGATGGCGTGAGCATTTTCAAAAGCTCTCACCCACTTGGAGCAGTCTTTATGCTTGCTCCCATTTGGCTGGAGTTTCTAAAATGCTTCTACCAGACTGGAGCAAACACAAGTTTCCCTGCACATGTGGTGCAGGAAGGGAAACTACTGTGCCACAGGGTAAGATCTCCACCACACAGCAAGTGAGCCAGCCCCAGGGGATGGAGTCCCATGGGCCATAGAAGGCACAGGAATGGGGCTGAGCAGCCACCCTCCCTTTTAAAAAGTTAGTCGACACTGGGGGGTTTATTTTGGTCCCCGCTTGAAGGATCATCTCAAAACTTTCTCTGCACAAACTAGGCAAAAAAGAACTCCTTTTTAGAAAGTTTGGTTGAGATTCGTCAAACAGTGCCAAAGGTATTAGCAACTCAAAAAACAAATTTCCAATGAGAATGCTGACTTTATTATAACTACCCAGTGGTGACTTCCACTTGGTAATGTATATATCCCAACACACCTGCAAGGCACTCCTATGCAAACAACTGTGTTGTAAAATTATTCCTGATGTAATGACTCCTGATGGAATTAACTGCGAAGTAATGATCAACATTCCATCTTCATGATAACTGGACACCATCCCTCCTGCTGACATTCCAGCACTACATCATCACTGGCTTCCCAGGATGAATATTGTTACTGATTTGAGAGCAGAAGAAATGATTGTAAACGAAAACACTGCTTATGGTATATTTGGTAAACCATATGTTTGCAGCCTGCAGCAGGTTTTTATTCCACAAAAGGGAAATTCACTCTTTGCAGGCATACCCATATGACAGGTGACAAGAGAGACCTGGAGCCATATTACAATAGGTGCCCTAACGGCATAGTGGACATTTCCTGTGCTTTCTGCAGCCCCGGGGCACTTTGGTATTAAAAAAGGGGCCACAGATATTTGTGCAAACCGTTCTGTAATAAAGATCACTCTGGTGCATGCGTAGCAATGGTGCCATCTAATGAAGCATTCACTCATTTGTATAGGGACGTGACCCAGAGCAAATGGGAAATAGTTTACCTGTGTAATCACGCCATAATATAGATGCAGATACATAAGCAAAAAAACGACAGGAAGCGGTGGTACACAGTCAATACACCCCGAGAGTGGGCCTTGCAAGTGGGGGGGACAGGTCCCAAGATGCCCTACAGGCATACCCCTGCAGATGGGAACACTCACTCACTACATCTGTCTACAGTGGTATCTCTTTCCCTTTTTCAAATGCAGGCTTGGGTGCCTCCTACAGAGTGAGTGAGGACCAGTGACTTTTGGCAGCTATTTGCCTTTCACTGACGCACTGCACAGGTTTATTGCTGTACTGAAAGAGTGCATTCATTTTGAAAGTTCGCACTGATCCAGTCTGCCCCTGGTGCTTCCAGTTAAAGGTGCGCCACAGCTCAGACAATTGCAGTGTGGTCTATAGTTACTATGCACTTAGGCATCAGATTGCTGAAGGGATCCACTGCTGGACAATTTTACACTGATGCCAGACCATTTTATATAGGGTGGCCAAATTTACATCTGTCATAAAACTGATGTTTGCACTGACCAGCTAGCAAAAAAGTCGTTTTTGCACTGATAAGTCAGTGGAAATGTACACTCCTCTTAGTTGAAATTATCACTGCAAATAGCACCTGCATCAATACAAAATGTCTTTGAGCCTGTACAAAATGTCATGCCACAGGTACAACTTATGTGACGTGGCACCGGGACAGTCATTCATCCTGCAGTGTTAGATCCTCCAGACAATGCTTAGTTTATGCTACTGCTTGTAGGTGGTGGGATCTAATTCTCGCTCAGGTTGAAATATATACTTCAACCAGTAAATATAAGAAGAAAGCACTTTAAAATATGTTATACAGCTGCCATAATGGTCCCTGACTGATAATAAAGTAACTAAAGACAGAAAGGCCATGTTAACAAATATTGACAAAGCCAATAGGTCTCACCTATGCAAGTATTGACTTTGTCAATGCTTTTTAACCATATTGTACAGCAGCATGGCTGAAAGTTGAATAAAAGCAGTGTCTGCCACATAGTGCTTTTTATGGTAAGTTTTGGGGCAACGCAGATAGGAGGGAGGGTGGATGGGTGACAACATGGACAGCAGTAGTGAGGTAGAGGGCATAGCCAACACGAACAGAGGGGGGACAAAGCCGAGTCAGACTATGGGAAGCAAGGTAGCGAGAAGGCCAACACAGACTGTAGGAGGGAGAGGGCAAAGCCAACATTGACAGCAGAAGAAGATGGAGGTTGGAGAAGTACATGAGGGAGCCAGCTGAAAAAGATGCACCGTGGTAGAGTGCTTAAACAGAAAAAAGAAGTGCCTAGAAAAGCGAGCAGTGGAAGGATCGAAATAATCGGCCCATGTTCTAGTTAAGGGACAAACACATGAAGAGGAAGGAAGCTTAGAGAAGCTGAACAATAAGAAGCAAGGAAATTTAATTGACAATGAAGCCAACCAGTGGCAAGTAAGAAGCGGGCTCTAAGCCCACTGTATAGAATACAAAAGATCTTGCAAAAGACAGTGCATGCGCTGTCTTAGGCAAGACCTAAAAAATAATACAGGTGATTTTTTATTTAGGTATACTGTCAAAGGCTTTGCAAAATTTTAAAACAGGTGCCAACCTGAACTCTACAGAAATCATTTTTGGGGATTAAGACCTATTATTCATCATCAGACTTTGATCCAGAGCAAGAAAGGCAAAGTTATGAAAGAGAGAAATAAATAGGAAAGATAAATAAAGAAAGCATATGATAAAAGGAAAGTGCAAAGATGAAGAAAGAACCTGCAAATTAAAAAAAAATAGACTTGTACTGTGCTAGAGGAATGATTCGTGATGTGGAATCAAAACTATGCAGCCATGGTATTTAGTAGCATAAACCCATGCCATTGTCAAAGCTGTGTGCACACTTTTAACATAAGCTTTGATCCCATGGCTATAGCTTCAGAGGGGGTGTTTGGGGTGTGAGGCCCTACAAATAAATGTATTTTTGTCTAGGTATCTGGCGGTCCTGGGTTGGGTCTGCTATATCTGTCTTGGCTTTTCTCCTTGTCCTGATTTCAGTAAAAGGTTTAAGTTGTGCTTTTTTGTATCAGGAAGTTAAATATGGACAGTGATCAGTTTACCAAAATAGTAGCAAATTTACACCCAAAGAAGTAATAAATATGTGAAAATATACTCTTTTTTGAGAATTTCGAAACATTGGCAGTAGTAGGCTTGGAAGGCTGTGCCTTTCTCAAGTTTCCAGGCATACCACCTTCAATCAAACACCCAAAAAGTATGGGGACAAATGCTTGCAAATAGTCTAACCACTACCAATAGCTCGGGTAACATTGCAAACCACTTTGTTTCCCTCACTGTGCCATTCTAGACTTCAAGGCCTTATTAAGGGTTTGGCAAATACAGAAAAGGCAGCCAGTGGGCAGAGAACTCTATGCCTGCCACTTTTCCTTACAATGGCCACCAAATCTGGATATGTCAGCCGGCCCTACGACATCTGTATAAATTAGCAGGAACCGTCATCAGTGCGGCTTCTGTCAATGTAGGAAAAGTTTGACGGATGACCCTGGCAAACATGATTGCTGGCTGTCAAACATTTCCAAACTTTTTTTATTTTTCAAAAACAAACCCTCAAAACAGGAGTTTGTTTTAGAAAAAAAACTAATGACCTTCGCACCCTGGGAGTTTTCTCCTAGGGTTAGAGGGTCATTTATCTTTTTTTTTACTGTGCCTCACTGCCAGGATATACCTGACAGTGACAGTAAAAAAAAAAAAAATCCAACTGCCCACTCTAAATAGGTGAAATGATCAGATAGCTTATCTGTGATGGCACCTACTTCATCAGGTTTTCAGGGGAGGCTTTGTGGCGATGCCATAAATGTATACTCTTTGGGTGTAAAACTTGTGGTCTGCCCGTCTCAAAATCGAGGGGGTGGGGAGGGGAAGAGGCGGACCTTGAGATTGGTGGACAGGGTACCTCGTCACCGATGTAATGGTGTACGAGTTCACCAAACTCAAAATCAGCCCTAGAGGACAATCGAATGCAAACTAGTACTGACCTTGTTCGTCATGTGAACAGTCCATACTGAATATTCATCATCTCATCCTTTCGCTCTGCGACCTACTCCTTTTTAGGTCAAGCGCTCAAGCACTTTGACCTGTTATAAGTATTGTGGGCTTTTAACCACGCCCATCTCACGCCCATCACTTTCATTCGTTTCTGGGCTTGCCTTTCAAAAATGACTTGATGTGATTGGTAAAAGCTTTACGTTTGTCACACCTCGAGGCTGTTTTTCTTATGCCTTGCAGACTGCCCCTATTACATGCATTATTGCACAATTGTCGATATTCTTTAGAGTGGGCGAACTATTTTTTTCTTTTGTCTCTCCCCTTCGTGCAGCATGGTGGCCATGGCACTCACAGCTCAAACAGGCACAACAGGGTGAACTCGATCTGCGGTATTGGAGCACTGGTCACATTGTTCACAGTTACCTAATCAGAGTCATTTCTTATGGCTCTCCCCTTAAAAAACTTGAAAATGCTTGTTTGGTAAATGCTTTAAGTAAGACAGAAATTCCCAAAGCGAAAGCGATACTACAATATTCACTGCACTGGGGAAACTTGCCCCATATTGCTTTGCAGGGCATTACATTTTCAATTTTTTTTGCTAATAACAGCCTGTGGTGGTCCTAAGACAATGAGACCACCTACAAAACATTCATCGCAACGTGTTCTTTCTGTCTAGGTCATTTCTGGGTCCCCACACTAGGTTAGTGGGGACGCCAAAATAATAACCCCTCCCACCATTCAGTGTCTTTTATGCTTTCTTATGGCTAGAACTTTGTTTTACACCTGGGAGAAGTTTTGTTTTAAAAGCCTTGTTTGTAATATTGTTGCAGTAGCCCTGCTAGCTCTAAACACTCCTTATAGGGGCTAAGTATATAGTTACACTGCATTACTTTCTCCTGATTTTTTTCATGGGGTTGTGCTCTCTAGGGGCTAACAATACACTTACATGACCATGTTTCTTACAAATTATATTTTTGGGCTTTGGGGGCTGTTTTGAGCATTACGGTCCAATGCCAAAAGTTTATTTCTGGTAAAGGTTTATTTGATATTTGTATCAGGGGCGGTTCCTCCATGAGAGCGGATGAGGGTCTCCCCCCAGCCAGCAGCAAAAGCTGCAACCTTTCAACACAAAGGGAAATAAACTAAGTTTATTATCCCTTCTTGGTGAAAGGGATGGGGCAGTAGGGATGACAGCTTCGGGGGGGGAGTGCACAGAGCACTCCTCTCAGAGCGCATGTGTGTTTGGCTGGCCGTCTCAGGCCGGCCAAACACACATGCACAGAGGACTCTCTAGAGCCTGCACAGGCTTCGAGTCTGCCTGGGAGCGCCCTGGCTGGGCACTCCCAGCCAATCCTGACGCTGCTTTGAGCAGTGTCAGGATTGGCCGCAGGGCAGGCTGGGAGCCTGTGCCTGCAGCGACGAGGGTCAGAGGAACGGCACCTACGGAAAAGGAATGTTTTTTTCTTTCATTTTTTGTTAATTAAATGACCCCCCCACCCCCATTTTGCCGCCCACCTCGCCCCTATAAATAGGAGCCAGCCAAAACTTGAATGTGTTTTAATAATCTCTCCTTATTACAATTATGACCATGATTCAGGCCAAATTAAGATCTTGTTCACACTATGACTATTTGAACACTCTTGACATGTTTAAGTGTCCCTACTTGTTTATTTCTCCTCTGTGGCTGTCTTGTGTCTTTTTGGGGGGAATTGTGTTAGCCAGTCAGCAACTCTAATGGTGGGGTGGTGAAAGTGGTATTCTATTGGAATTACCATAGTTGATTTAAATTAGGATACTAAATGGCAACATTTTCATTTTTTTCTGCAGATAGAGGAAGAAGGTAAATTGATTTAGTTATTTGCAGGGCCACATGAAGTATATAGCAGGAAAAAACGAAATTATGAGGCAGGGATGACCAATTTATGTGACAAGAAAAGTCCAGTTATTAATTCACAATGCCAATAGCTCTGACTCAAGCAAATGCGAGACCTATTGCATCGCAAATGCTTGTTCAGTTGGGAAGTTTGATAGCCACCCCACCCCCCCCCCCCCCAACCCTCTAATCTCCCTCACTAAGATACGCTCCTGTTTGATCCCCTACACTAACCAGGGAAGATGCTCGGCGACCTCTCCCTGTCACCCCCACATTAGCCTGTTCCTCTTCCCTGAAGTGCCAGAGAGCACCACAATAGCACATTGACACTGATACAGCTCCTAATTCCTGGTTAAACGCACCGGTGCCATGCTCGACTTCAAAAGTATGCGGTTATTGCTGGGGGTGAACGCATAATAGCGCTACCCCTCCCCCCTGTCACACCAATCGAGCAGCAGTGAAGAGGCGAGGCCTCCCCTTTTCAGTGCGAGCTCCGAAAGCGGAAGCGACGCTTTCTCCCCCTCGACTGTAAAATGGTATTTACTGTGCGAGGGCGGCGCCCTGGGACAGACAGTAATTATGTCAGCTTGTTATCTTCCGGAGGATTGTATGACATACTGTCACCGAGGCGCTGCTCATCTTTGTGGCTCGGTTACTGCAGATGCGCTCCTTCCAGCCGTGTCCTCTTCGCGCGGCAGCCAACACAATTATATGGCGAGAAAAGAGGCCGTGGTTAAGTTTAAAACGCACGCGTGAAGTTTCATAAAATGGCGAAAAGCGCACAAAGGTTTTATATCTCAATTAACCTGTTTAAGATCTCTGTACGAGGGCTGTGCCATAGATAATTAGTACCGCAGTTTCGTGTGGTGCGAAACACGCACAGTGTCACAATTATAATGACAGAGGAAAGCTGAACTGCCACTCCAGCACACGCTGCAATTTGTATATAATCACCAAGGAGGCGAGCGCATGTATAATTTGCAGCCTGTCATTTCTTCATTATGGTTTGGAGCTAACATAGATCGGCTTCGAGTGATAACACGTCCATGATGTTAGCCGTTGGCAACAATAGCCTTTTATTTAATCTGACGTCATCAGACTGTGGAGATCAGAGAGGGGAAGTCTGTCGATATATGCAGCATGATTCAGTAGTAGCAATCAAATCTGACCTAATTCCACCATTTGTCTTGATCCCTACTCTCTCATGGGAGTTATTTATTAATCTGAATATTTTGCAAACCAGGAAGAAAGCAAAAGTAAACAGATAAACTTGGGGTTCAAAACTGGCGCTGTACTGCAGCTGAAGCTCTCCAGCTGCGGCGTAGGAGACAGGAGGGTTGGCGATTAACATCTTAACATTTTTGTTGGCGGTGTCTCGTCTGTCTTCTTTTCCCAGTGCTCGAAGTCCCATGGCGAGGCTTCCATAGAGAGCAAATGAGATGGTGCGGCCAAGCGGCTGCCGTTGTGTTTCCTCGCAGTCATTTGGTGACATCAAAAACACAAATCTCTACAAGCTTTCTCATTCATGTTGCTCCAGACATCCGGATACAGGGATTGGTGAATTTAAATTTAGCCGACCTTAGGCAAAAGCTGGATGGTTCGAGTTTCTCTGTGAAGTAGTTTGGGAAGGAGTGAAACAACACCATGACTTGTTTGTTGTGTGAAAAAGGCCGCCTTAATGGAACAGGTGCACCTAATCATTAAACTAACCTTGGCCTGTGCCTCACAAAACAAAAGCCTCACTAGACATGGAAAACACCTATCCAATTTTCTTCCCTGTCCTCTACCCTGCGCTGCCTTCCCTTTAACCACTCTCGTCTACCTAATTTCCCGTTCTACCCGCTTCTTCTGATCATGTCCGCTAATGTCAAGCTCCCTGCCTGTCCGTCACTACCTAATGGTCCTTCCCCCCCTATAATACCTGAATTGCCCTGTCATCTCTGTCCTCCGCATGAGTTTCATTACCTGCCATGCAGCTCTCACCGCTTTACCTGCACCTGCTCCAAGCGACAACCTATCCCCCTCCACAACGTGCACCTGCTCCGAAAAAGCCAACCTGTTGTGAGAACATCCCCTGCCCTGCCAAATTTATGGGAGGGAGGGAAAAACTAACGCCCTGCTGAAAACACTCCGGCCACCGGGTCCCCTTCTACAAAATGGTGGCCGTGAGCGCAAAATGTCAGAATATATATCCCACCCATCCCACCAAAACGACACCCAAGAAGCCCAATCGCGTCATGGGCCGTACCACCCATCCCAAAGACCCCAGAGGGGAAAATGCCTCGTTCCTCCCCACCCACCCCCGGAACCCCATCCCCCGTTTGTCTTGCTATGCTAATTTAATTAAAACTTCCCCACCCTGGGTCTTCATATTTCAGAAAATAGCAAATGTCATTGAGCATCAGCACAATTGCAGATTTTTTATATATTTCGAACACAGTGACAACTGAAAGCTTTGAAAAAGTTGCCAAACAGCTTCAAGAAGTGCCTGCAAACATTTCAGAATTCAGTTTCAGGGGCCAAGCGACCTGTACTATGCAGTGGCAGTTGCAATGGACTGCATGAGTGTCAGGGACCCAGCGCTTTCTAATTATGTCTGTTTTTGACTAATCACCTGAGGGGTAGGTGGGCTATTTTAATTCCTTGCATTAAAGCTATCAGCACACTTGTTAATCACTGTGGAAATGTATGCTACTTCTTATACTGATTCAGCAGACTTATTTTGTTGCCGTAAATGGGATGGGTATACTCAGGTGTGGGTCCTGTGCACACTGTCATTGGAGCAAAGATATACTCGGCTGATGAGCCCATAACTACGGCAAAACTAGTCCTGGGTTGCTTGTGTTATGGTTCAAGGAGGGCCTGGCTTGGCTGTTCGGGCTGTACTGTTCACATTGGAGCAGGATCTAGACTGGTTTGCATGTAGCGGAGTCCAAACTGAGGTATCATGGTGTGCAAAATAACAATGAATTGGGATGCAACTCAAGTAATTACCAGTGGCTGAGATTAATTCAAGCATTTCATCCATCATTGTTTTGTATACTTACTGTGTTTCCTTAAGTGAACGGGTAGGCCCAGACATGGGTCCCCTGCATACTGTATCACCAGAACCAAGCTGTACCCAGCTGATGAGCCCAAAATTAGGACAAAACCGGTCCTGGTTTACTTGTGTTCTGGTTCAGTGATGGTTTGGTTTGGCAGTTTGGGCAGGACTGTTGCTACTGGAACAAGATTGTTAGAAATTGGATTTATGGTTGGCAGAGGTATGCATCTTGTCCAAGCAGGAATCCCAATCCTAATCAGGGTAAGTCAGAGGCATGCCCTAAATTAACCTATGCTCACCCCCTGGTAGCTTGGCACAGTGCAGTCAGGCTTAACTGAAGAGGCAATATGTTAAGTATTTGGGCAATACGTCAAACAGTAAACAGTGAAAACACCATACAAAAAGATACCACACCTGGTTAGAAAAATACTTATTAATTTAGTGGACGAAACAAGACCAAAATGCCCAAAATCCTATTAGTAGAACTCAAAATAAGATTTGTTTAAGAATAAACATAGTACTAGTGCTTAGAAGCATACAGCGCAGACCCGGGATATCTGGTTATGCTAGACCGGGTCAAATCTGAAAAGTCAGGCTGACCGTGACAGAGCGCGGGTCGCATGCTGGGACCAGCCTTGGCCTGCTGAAAACAGTACCTTGGTTTGGAGTTGTGCTGATGTCGAGAGCAAGATGTGAGGAGCAAAGGAGGTGATGCGTTAGTGTCGATCCCATAGATGCAGACAATGCATCGGCTCCAAGCCACGCAACATTACATATTAGTCAGGAATGGAGGCGATGTGTCACGCAGTCAGCAATGCGGTGTTCCCGATCCTCACAGCAGCTGCGATGCGTCAACATCGATGGAGATGCACCGGTTCTCAGCGGCACAATGGCATTGATGCATGGATTTCGGACTGGAGTAGCACTTTATACCCGCTTTCAAGGGTCCAGGACTGGCAGGACAAGACTTGCAGGATTGGCACCACTTGGAAGAGTAAGACTTGCAGCAAGCAAAGCCCAGATGCTGAGGGTGATGATCTAGAAGTCTTTTGTGTCCCTGAGACTTCAGAAGAGCAAGAGGCAAGTCAGCGAGATTTTGGAGTCACTCTGGTTCTGGATTCAAGTGTTGTGGGTCCAGTCCTTCTCACCCAGGCAAGGAGGGCAGCAGGCAGCAGGTTAGCACAGTAAGAACGCCTTCCTTCCACAGCAGCAGTCCAGCAGAGTAACAGTCCTTGTAGCAGCACTGCAGTCCTTCCTGGTAGAGTATCCACAGGTTCAGAAGTGTAGTGAGTTGGAAGGGTCAGAAGTCCAGTTTTCATACCGAGTGGTGCCTTTGACGTGGGGGAGACTTCAAAGAAGTCCTTAGAAGTGCACAGAGGTCCTCCCTTCTTGCGCTGGCTCCATATTCACTACAGGGGGCTAAGCAGTTGTTTGTGTGGGGACAGGGCACAGCCTATTCAGGTATAAGTGTAAGGATGTGTCCACCTCCTCCCTCACATCCCGCCCAGGACAGCCCATCAGGATGTTGATGGCACATCAGTCACACGTAAGCTCCCTTTCTGTATGGCTGTGTAGAGGGAATGCACAAGTCCAGTTGCAACCCCACCCCTGATGTGCATTGGAAACAAGCTGCAGGCACACAGGGCTAAGCACAGCAAAATGCCAACTTTCTAAAAGTGTAATTTTCAAAATTGTAATAATAAATCTGACTTTACCATTAAAGAGGATGCCATTACAGTTCCATAGGTACTGATCATGATATGTCTACTCCTTCTCAAACATGAATTAAAGCTTACTAAATGTAATAAGGAAGTCCCAGTGTTATCCTATGAGAGCGGTAGGCCTCACAGTAGTGAAAAACAAATGTGAACATTTTTCACCAGGAAATATAAAACTTAAAAGTAAATGTCCTGTCTTTTAATTACATAGCACCCTTCTCTTTGGGCTATCTAGGGCTTACCTTAGGTGTGACGTAAATGTAATAGAAGAGTAGTTTAAGGCTGGGCATGGAGTTTTAAATGGCAAATTGACATGGCAGTGTGACCCTGCATTGAGGCTGCACTGGCAGGCATGGGACAAGTTTTAAAG
Organism: Pleurodeles waltl; assembly: GCF_031143425.1. NCBI lineage: Eukaryota > Metazoa > Chordata > Amphibia > Caudata > Salamandridae > Pleurodeles > Pleurodeles waltl. The sequence goes on from NC_090439.1 coordinate 154,858,012, forward strand.
TTCTATTTAAGTGAGCGACACTAGCAGTGCTGCAAGCCCACTAGTAGCATTTAATTTACAGGCCCTGGGAACATGTAGTGCACTTTACTGGGGACTTATATGTAAATTAAATATGTCAATTGGGTATATGCCAATCAAGCCATGTTTTAGGGAGAGAGCACTGGTAAGCAGTGGTAAAGTGCACAGAGTCCGAAGCCCAACAAAATTGAATTGAAGGGAAAAAGTCAAAAAGTTTGGGGTGACTCTTCAGAGAGAGACATTTCCAACAAGAGTCAAGACTAATTTGCATATAGCTGGGTCCAAACTGAGGTGGCATGGTGTGCAAAATAACAATGAATTGCAATGTGGCGCTGAGCAATTACTGGCTGCTGAGATTAATTCAAGCATTCCATCCATCACCTTTTTGTTTACTTATTGAATAAACAGATCCATAACTAGCTGGCCCTACATCCCCCTGTTAACTATTCATGGGCAGTGGAGAAGGGCTCTTGTTCCTTACAAATATGTTGTACCATTGGTACACCTTACTCTGCAAAGCTTTTCTTAAATAAACCCAAAATTCTGAATATGTAGAACAAGAGGTATAGTTTGTCCAGGCAACAACTGAGAGTCAGAGAGCATGTGCATTTTCAGCTTTAAGTGCCTCAGTAATAGTGGGTAGCAACTCAATCTACGTTTATTATCATTTTGGCATTTGGATGTCAAATCGAGGCACATTCAGGGCATATGCAGAGATACATAAAAAAAATATATCATAACATAAGGTATTACCTAACTCTGTGAAATGATTTTATCAACATTGCGTGAATGAAATGCTGAGTTGGCCCAGATGTGATTTCAGTCTATGACCTGTAAGTTATTAGTTGCTTAGGACGTCTCTTGGTTTAGGAGGCTAATCAAATCCTCTATAGCCACTTTACACCGTTATATTCTTGTAATGAACATTGGAGGTACATATTTATGTCATAGTCGTGGCGCAAGCCTGGGCATCAGTGGCCATGTGGACATATTTGGCAGTCACACATGAATCACTCCATGCTTCATTTCTTGAGGCCCAAGAGAACTACAAATATTTCATTTTATTTTCTAACTATCGTTGCCCTCTAGAACTGTCATTTGATGTGAATTAATTTTCAGATTAAGTCCCATGGGTCTTCGAGTTACCATGTTATTTCCTATGAGCGTACTATGTGTCACACGTTGAAGAAATGTGTGTGCTTGAATGTATCCATTATTTTTCTGTGCGTAAGCTTTTGCGCCACGTGGTCCTCTTGTGTAATTTCAATATCTTCATTGTCGGTGGCTGGTAAGGACCAATCTTTGTCTTCGAATATGGGCTAATATGTCAAGGAAGCGCTGGCCATATCCGGTTCTGTATTTTATGTCTTCCTAGAGTTCCCACTGACAGTAATCACAGAATGCTCATACAATTGACCATTATCCCCACCATAGGAAAATTTATTGTGAAATCACACTTTTAAATTATTAGCCAGTTTTGACAACATAATTGTCTACACTGTGTTACCTATCTTCCAAAATAAAATCGTTTTTGTAAATATTACAGATCATTACACTCAGAAGAACACACGCACACTTCCACATACTTATTGTGATAAAAGTGTGCCCGTTTTACACAGCTCATGCCAGCTGTGTTTCAAAACCTATCTCCTTAAACGCTCTGTCAATGTTTTTCACGGTTAAGGCTATGGTGATTCTGGAAGTTAGATTTCCAATAAAACACTCAGCAGACCAGTTTTGTACATTACATGTTTATGTCACGTGTCTCACTAGGAGGCAATTTAGGATTTAAGACATTTAACCTTAAAAAAAGGCAACCTGTTTGGGGCTTATGTTAGTGCCATCTTGCCATTACTTCTGCTTTGAGATCTCTGTGATGTAAACATCAGCTGACATCAACTATGAAAACAAATCACATTTTCTTGATAAAGACTGAGTAGTTCTGTCTGACCTTTTTTTAAACTGCATTTGAACATGCATGATTTTCCTTGTCTGCTGCATAGAGCGGCGCTTCTCATTATTCATCATTTAGGGCTATCATCTGCATTGGGGCAACATTCTCACTTCTGCAATCAACAGGTGATATCTCTTAAAGGGGATCGGTTACATTTTATAGAGTGGCAGATGTTACACTGAATTTCATTTGCACCTTTTTCTAAATACCTCTAGTCTAAGTGAGAACCACTTGTAAATGCAAGAAATTGAGAATTTTGAGGCTGGTGCTACAAATCCATGATTACCCAGAAACATTATGGCGATGAAATCGGACAACTTCTGTCGGTGGCCATGTCTCTAGAAACAAATAAATCTCCAGAAAAAGATGGAAGGTATAAGACAGCAATTGGGTGTAATGATTTGATTGATGCAAATGAATGCATCGGCACAGAGGGTCGTCAGCCTTCAAGGACTGTTTTTTACTTCTCTCTGTCTACCTCTCTTTCTCTGCCTCACCTGTGTCTCTGTCTCATAGCTCTCTCCTATACATCACCTCATCTACAACGATACACCCCTCTCTCTGTACCTCTTTCTACCTATCTCTGCATCTCAACATGTCTACTCACTCTCTAGTTGTCTCATCTTTCACTACCTGCCTCTCTGCCTCACCTCTCTCATTGTGCCTATCCCTGCCACTAACCATGTACACCTCTGGCAATCTGACCTTTCACTCTACCACTCTCTGCACCTACCTTTCCATATCTACTTCACTACTGCTATATCAGCAGTCTCTCCTCGCTGCTGTGTGTCTACCTCACCCCCTTGTACATCTTTTGCATTTAATGCATCTCTCTGTCTGCCACATTACTTTCTCTCTGCCTCACTTCTCTATCCCTCTCTTTCTCGCTCTACCTCATCTTTCTTTACCTTTTTATCGCCCCTTCTCTCTAGCTCTTCATCCTCTACCTCATCTCTTTCTACCCCAACTGTCTCGACCCAGCCTTTTTGATTAATTCCCCATTCCCTGTACCTCACCTTCCGTGCCCTCTCAATCTATCTCCTTTCTTTCTAGCTCACCAGTCTATCATGCTAATTTCTCACTACTTCACGTTCTCCGCTTCATGACATATTTCCCTATCCATTGTTACCCTTGATTGCTCTCTACCAATCAACTTTCTCTACCTCCCTCTCTTCCACTCCTCTCCTCTCCTCTCTCCCTATACCTCTCTCACTCCCTCTTTACATTTCCATCTATATCACCTAGCTCTACATCCCTCTTTACCTTATCATACCTTCTACCTCACTCACTCCATCCACTCCACCTACCTCTATCTCACCTCTTCTCGCTACCACTCCCCTCTTTCTTTCTCCCATAGGTGTGACCCTCTCTCTATCCCACGACTCATTCTAAACCTCATCCCTCTCGCTCTACGTCTGCAAAAAGCTCACCTCGTTTTCTCTGCCTCACCTTAGTCTCTCTAATTAACCTCTCATTACCTCGTTTATCTCCCTTCTTCCTTTCTCCTTGCCTGTTTTTCCTGTATCAATTCTCTCTCTACCTCACCTTTCTCTACTCACCTCATGCTAAAAACGATAATCCACGATTAAAAGAATTAACATGTTTATTTGTATAAGCACAGTACATCCAGTGTTAGTGCTGGATGATCCACTGGCCACTGACCGTCCAGCAACATTCCAGAATAATCAATGTAACTGTGGTATGGAGCAACATAGGAAAGCTATGCCCACACCAATAAATATAGTGCAACACCTCCCACTCTGCCAGACGTCGTTACCTCTCCAGTCTCTCTCTACTTTGCATCTCTACTTTTTTCACTGCCCCCTCTCTTCCACTGTCTACAGCTATCTAAGCCTTTTAGTCTTTCTCCAATTCACCTCTGCGTCTCCTTCTTTGTCTCACTCTAAAATCTCACCTATTTCTCTTTCTCCGTTTAGTTCTCTATCTCCCTACCTCCCTCTGTCTTTCTCTACTGATATATGTATTGCCTCTCGCTCTTTAATTCTCACACTCTTTACCTAATTTCTCTCTATCTCTATGTTGCTTCTGGTCTTGCTTCAGCTGTCTCTTTATGTAATTCTCTGGGCATTTATGCCATTCTCTCTCTCCCTCCTTTTCACTGTTCTCTTACTCAGCAAAGCTGGAGGCCACTGACTAGCAGTGCATAATTTGTAATATAATAAGTGATGGTGCCCAGGGTTTGCTAAGAAGCCTGCTGATGGTGCTATTGAAAGTCAGGGTGCCAAATAGAAAGGCTACATTGTCTTTATCGCACCCATGTCTCTTTATTCCACCCCAAGCACTCCATCACTCTTTACCACACTCTCAGGTTCTTCTTCGTCCCTGCTTTTTCCCATTTCACACTTTTTACATCTTTCTCTTCCTCCTTCTTTCCCTGCTGTGGGTTTTTCCCTCTATCGCTCTGGGTGAAAGTCTGAAAAGGAAAAATAAGTGCCAGTCCACACAAATAAGTTCCGGTGGGCCCAACCTGCAACCACCGGCTCTAATTAAGCACCGCTTTCTAGCTAAAGTTGTATATCAACAGAAAGTCAAGGGAGCAAGACGAAGAGAATAAGGAGCAAGTCGTAAGGATTGGTGAATTTCCTCAATGTTTAGATTTTCACAATTGCCATGACAATGCCAGTTGTAAAGAAGGGTTTGATATTATAAATGTTCTGCCATTAACCCTACAGTGTCAAGCATTGTGTGCATATGTTTTAATTTAACAACAAAGGTTAGTCTATAAAACGTCCATTAGTCACTTAGGGCCAGATGTAGCAAAGGTTTTTCCCCATTCTGTGTCTATGGGAAAAACTGTTTGTACATATGGCACTTAATTCCACATAAGATATTGTTGCTCAAGGACAATAACATCTACATTCAAGCATAAAAAGAACTAGCTATGTCAAAACGTGTTTAAGCTTCTTTTCTTACTATTCTTTATAATCCTCTCTGATAATCATTGCACAATTGTAACTTGACTCCAAGGAGAATAACTTAGGGAATACATGGTAATAATGAGAAACCTTTCCTCTTGTATAAAATAGTACACTATCTTGAAAGCACAAAAAGCACTGGAATGAGAAAAGCATGTCAATCTCTTCGCCTGTCACTAGAGCACATTCATTGCTCTAGGCACAGGGGAAGAATTGGGTGTCTTCTTTTTAACAATCTAAGATCTGAATGAAGGAGTCTTACCTTATCACATTGATGTGAGAGTACTGCATGAGACATCTGGGGCCTCTCATACATTATTTATAAACATCGACACAATAGTACTGGTCAGTACCAATGACTGTGCCGTAGGGTTTATGGGGGCACAGTGGGCACAACAACAACAGACTACTTTAGGTGTTTTGTATCAATGAATATATCAGTAAAGGAATTGTAGGAATTGTTCAGATAAGCCGTGCTAATTTTGCAACTTGTTTTTCACCATATCACATCTTGTGAGCTCAGTCTTTACAGCCCAGGAGTGTATATAAATCAGTTATTACTTATATAAAATGTAATTATTGGATGAAGGCAGATTTACACAGTCATTCTTTCGGCCTTCTCCCATCCTTGTACTAGTGACTGTTCCATAATTCAATACATTAGGCTCTTGGGCGATTTATCTGAATGTTATTGACTTATTTTGGTATCCTTATATTACACAGTCGGTAGTGGGTCTTTTGGAAACATTTAGTGGAAGACATGGTGATTCTGTTTTTTCTTGTGATATTCAGGATTTCTACAGATAAATACAAACAGCGAACAAAGGCCCATATTTATACTTGTTTAGCTCCGCATTGTGCTGCTTTTTAACGTAAAAGCGGCGCAAACTTACAAAATACAATTGTATTTTGCGTCAAAAAATGCCGCAAATGTGACGCTAAAAAAGTATAAATATGGGCCAAAGTGTTTCCTGTCTGTATTTATTTTTAAAAGTGGAAAAATACCAAAGAGACTGTTCCTTGTGAGTGGCTGTTCATGCTGCCCTTCATGAATTCCACACTAACAGCTTAGCAGATAGCATGGGGAGTTAAAAAAAAACAGGGTGAGATTCCCTTAAGTACAGGCATATGTTAACATATATTTGTATATAATGCTAATATTTACCTGTGGGTGTAGCATTTTGCTCTATTCCCTGCTTAATTTACTAAAATGCAACAGGCATCAGAAAATTAGTGCATGTTCATCAGTTAAATAAATGTGATAATGTATCATTTTACCACTCTATTTGTTCTTAAAACACAAAATAAACATGAAAAAATACCCATAATAAGGGTAAAATTGAATATGGATAACTGCAGGCGGAAAGATAAAAAAAAAAAATACTATAAAACTGTGAGCCCTAATTATTAAATATTTTGTTTGGGAGGAGATGTGGTGATGTGGTTAAGCTATTAATTGGACTTACAACTTCAGTGAAAATCATGAGATTCAACTATCTAAAAGGTAAATCTGTTAAATTAAATTGTAAATACTTGGAATATATTGTGACTGCATAAATAAAAAAGTAAATCCACCTGATAGGCAAAATGGTGTGAAATCTTCTAAACACTTCCACACACAGTGGTCCATTGCTGCCCATCTAGGTTTGTGTGATACAAACACCAACAATACATACTTACTCCGGGGCCCATTCACAAATACATTTTTGAGTGTATAATGTAGTACTCATGTAATAGTCCTTTGAATGCTCAAATACGCCTTTGTGAATTAGTTCCAAAATATCTAAAATGGGAATAAAATGAGTGTATCCTGGAAATATTCGGATACCATTAGTAGAAAAAGAAAGGACTATATGCTCTTTGCACTTTTACTAATTGGGCGCTGGGTCCTGTACTCATAAATGCTTTTGCAAAGCCTCCCGTACCATAATAATCTTGTTGCCCCTCCATTTTGATGGCTCCTCTATAATCAAGGACAAGGCACTAGGCCTTGACGGAGTGAATGACGGCATCACATGAGCGTGTCCCGAGGGGATAGAGACATTAACGCGGCTTATGAGAAGCTGACCTCGATCTCTCAAGAGGTGTTAGTGAGAGCGAGTGGATTGCAGATAGCGAGGGCTCAGGCTTCTCCTGTCAGAATTGGCGCGCTTTGCTGGGACAGCCTTTCCAGCCCTGACACCGAGCCACTCTGACAGAAAGTGTTCGGAAAATATGTAAATAACGTCTGATCTCCGTGACAGTTTGACTAGGTGCTGACCCCGACTGATTGAGCAAATCTTCAGAGAACATCTTCCATGACTTTCACACAGAAATGCAGTTTCCGAAATTCGAGATGCCATTTATGTCAGAGGTGTAAACGGGAAAGGAACAATAGCATTTGCGAACATGTAAAATAGCAATACCTTTTTCTTTGTATATAAAAAAATACATAAATGGAAAATAACACATAGGCCATATTTTTGTAGGCTTATTGCTTTTTTCCTAAAAATCCACGCAGTGCATCATGTGGTAGCAAAAACAAGTGTCATAAGCGCAGCTAACTGACTGCCTCAGTTAGTTTATTAATTTGGGGCATGTGTAGTAATTTGGCTCTGTCAAATAGGTTGCTGTGTCGTTGCCATATTTTTTTCAAGGGCAGGTGTGGCAGCTTTCTGCCACAATACCATGAAGGAACAATCAATACACGCAGTTAGGAGCGTGATCTTTTCACACACAAGTTTGGATCCTCTGGACCATTATACACCTGTAAATGGGGCCTGAAGAAGCGTTCCTGACCTTCTGCAAATAGTGGAAGCCTCGCTGATTGTATTGTAGGTAGGGTGACCTTGTGTCACGGATTTGTCCGGACAATCCCGGGTTTTTGCCTGATGTCCCAGCAGATTTCGGGAAATTTAGCTCATGTCCCGGTTTTAAGAGAGGGCCAACTGAAAACAGTGGGAGGGGCCTTTTTATGTTTTCCAAAGCACGGGGTAGTTAGCAGCTGTTATAAGAAATAAATGTAATTAAAAGACGATACTGGCTTCAACAATTTAATGTCACTTATATTCTTAGTGACTCTGCTGTAATTCTATGCTAAGGAGTGCTGTAATTCTGTGCCTTCGGTTGATGTAAAATTGTAGTCCCTTTTCTAGTTTTATGAAATGTCCCGGTTTTTTACTTTACAATTCTGGTCACTCTAATTGTATGCCATCCTGTTAAGCAGTTTTGTAAACTATGGTGGTCATTACGAGTCTGGTGGTCGCATGACCCCCAGACTCGCAGTGGCGGTCCCACTGCCAACAGGCTGGCGGTGGGACCTCCACATTATGACCGTGGCGGAGCCGCAACGGTCGGACCACTGACACCACAAGCCGGCAGGCTGGCGGTCCTGGTCCCAGCGGTCCCGGTGGCTTCACATCCTCCAGGCAGCGCTGCTTGCAGCGACACCCTGGGGATTAGGAGTCCCCATCCGCCAGCCAGGCACCAGGTTCACTTTGCCATGGAAAGGCTGGCAGAGTGGGGAACTTGGGGGGGTTCCCATGCAGCTGGCATGGGCAGTGCAGGGGCCCACAAGCACAGCCCCATCACGCATTCCACTGCCCAAATTACAGGTAGTGGAATGCACAATGGGTGCTGCTGCACCACCACATTGGTGGCTGCTCCATTAGGAGCTGGCGTCAATGTTAAGGCCCTGTATACCACAGGGCCGGCAGGTGGAAACACTGTTTCTGCCCGCCGGACACTGTTTCCGCCCGCCAGCCCTGCGGTGAAGTCCTATTAGGGCCAAAAGGGTTCAGGCCGCACAGGTGGTCTGAGGGCAGAAAGAGTTTGGCAGGCGGCCTCCGCCGCCCCCCAATCTCTTAATGACCACCCATGTATTGAAACTCCATACCCCAGGCTCTAAAGCCTTTCAATGAGTTAAAGTAAGAGGCTTGTCTGTTTGCTGTGTGTGGTTGGTAGGGTGTGGAATTATACTGTATTCTAAACTAGACGAGTTTGGGTGTCGGGCATAAGGTTTACAGTGGGGTTTTGGCAAAGCTGTAATTTCCCCGTAAACATGGAGTCAAGAGGAGGTACCTTTGTGTCTACTCCTTTCAAGTAAGAGGGTACTTAACTTCTTGTCCATGATTGGTAATAGTATAAACTTATATTGTGGGGTAAAACAGAAGACTTTGAATATTATCATAGCTGGCATCTGGTTGAGTAGTTCAGATGCGGTGCAGCATACTTGTGACTGTGAATGAACTTGGAGTGATATTCACTGTGGCCAGCAAGAGCTTTATGACTTGAAGAAAAGGCATGCTGGTATCAGCAATATAACTCACCTTGTACCATCATACTGAATGTGCTCTAAAGTAGCTCAGTGCCTTTCAAACCCTTCCAAATAATACAGTAGTTTATAGCTGTGCTGTCCAATACAGTGCCAACCACCTCTACTGTGACTGTGACCACCACAGCCCTGTACATTACCAACGTAGTACTGGAAAGTGCCAGCTCACTAAATGCCTCCATGTACGGATCATCTGTTAGAACTGTGCACTCAGTGATATACCACTCCGTACAGCACTGACCATCAGTGTAGAGCACCCTGTTCTCTGTATCTTTTTGTCCTTTTGAAGGCTGCACCTACAGTCTTAGTGCCATTTCATACCTGATACCTAAAAGTGTCAATATCTTTAACAGAGGGCCACTTCTATATCATCTTGGTGTTTTCAGGTCTTGCTCATCAGGCAGCACATGCACTGTCTTTTGCAAAATGTATTGTTAGCTTATAGTTGGCTTAGAGCCCACCCTTTGCTTCCCAGCTGATTGCTTCTTTATCACTCTCATTATCTTGCTTCTTAATTGTTAGCATCTGTGAGATTTCCCTTTCACTTCTTGTGTTTGTTCCTCCCCGGAGCATGGCTGCATTAATATATCCTTACACTCTTCGCTTTTCCAGGCATTATTTTTTTCTTTTTAAGCACGCCAAAAGAGTGCACATGTTTTCCAGTCGTCCCTTTAGTGTGCTTCTCCTCCATTCTCCAAACTGCTTTCTACCTTGATGCACATGCCATTGTGTGCTCCCTGCCCGCATTGCTATCTTACTCATGTGCCTCTACCCTTCATTACTTCACATTGCCCTTTCTCACCCATTTGCTTTTCATCCTAGCACTGGTAACTGCATGTTGCTTTTCCAGTCACCCATTTGCTCTCCCCTCTGTGCTCCCTTCACTGACACCTTCCATGTTCTTTCAGGTACCTGTGTTGCTTCTGCACTCCCCGTCAACCTTGCTCCTACAATCCGCCTTGCTCTGTGTTGCTTTGACACAACCGCTAATGATGATTCCTTGCACCAACTTTCCCCCCCCAAAAAAACCTTTGCTTGTTTTTTCTTTTTATTTGTTGATCCAAGTTATATTGTCAAAAAGAAAAGCGAAATAAAGCTAACAAGCTATTTTGTAGGCAGGCACGTGCATGGTACGTGCACATACAAATTGTCACAATAGACTTTTTTTCCTATTTAGCCTTGCTGCATGGTACTGGGGATGTTGGACAGCACGGTAAATGGTATTAGCAAAGTCAGTAGTCCACAAAGGAGAGACCAATTGGCTTTCAAATGCTTGTTTGTAGTTGTCCCCTCAGTACTTAGGCCCATATTTAAGAAAAAGTGGTGCATCAGATCTGATGTGGCACTTTTTCTCACCCCTCCCCATTGACACCTAACGACACCATGTTTGCACCGTATTTATAATACGGTGCACTATGGCAGTTAGTACAATAGCGTCAAAAGTTTTGACGCTATTGTAGTGCTTTGCTACATTAGCGTCAGAAATTTTGACGCTAGTGCACCAAAGTGCAAGGAGGACCATAGGTTACTGTGGAAGCGTCTTTTTAACACCTGCTCTGAGCAGGCGTTAAAAATGATGCCAAAAATGTTAAATTTCACTACACCATTTTTGCGGGCCTCCTAGCACCAGAATGTCTCCCTTGCATACACTATGCCCGGTGCAGTCATAATGTGGCGCAAGGGTTTACAAAGTGGCGCAATGCATGCATTTCACCACTTTGTAAATATGGTGAGTGGAAAAAAGCCACTTTAGTGCTGCATTCACGCCAAAAAATTATGCTTTGGCAGCTTTAAGATGGCACTAGGGACTCTTAAATATGCCTCTTTTGCATTTTAAAATGTTTTTTAAATTCAGTGTGTCATTCTGTACTACAAACATGAATTTTAATTTATGGAGTATTTTTTGTTAGAAAAGTGCACTATGGAATTCCTCGACACATGTTTCACGTGATTACTACTAAAACAGACAGTCCTGCAGTGAAATGTAAAATGTGTTGTTTCATCTGTTCCTTTTTGCAAACGTCTCACGGTTGAATCGCTTGTGATTTGGTTGATCAGGTAATTTTGAATCTAGCTTATGCCTTTTCTTGTACTTTTTTTTTACAGCAAGTCCCATCAGTACCTTGGTAACGACAGAAGGAGAAGTCAGGTGGAAAGAGTGGTGAGAGCCAGAAAAGGCTGTGAGCTGAGGTTAGTCCCAGCATAGATCCACTTTTTCAAAGTGTTTGATTTGGCCGTCTTCATATTAACACTCGTTGTGGAGTCTCTCTAAGGTACATTCATTTATGGCTGTTCCTAAACTCTTTATTCATGGTCATAAAGTTTTACCACCCAAATGCAAACCCTCTGTAGACCGAATTTTACAGTGGTACTACTGTAAGATTTGCCTATCTATTTGTTGCATTTAACACGCAACAGAAATTGGCACACAAGACCAGAGCACAAAATATTTTTGACTGGTGCTATTTCTTGTTCTTGGTCACAAGTTGATGCAGTGCTTGGTGCAAGCACCTTTTACTACCGTATTATGAGCCCAGGTCACCAGGAGGTAGTAATGTGCGACATGAATGTTTGTGCAGGTTTGCTGTGTGGCAGTTTGATGTGGTGGGTGTCCTGTTGTTTTACATGCAGCTGCTTTTTTGCCCTGCATTACAGCAACATGACGTTGTAGTATGCTTTGGTTGTTGTGTTGCATTCCGTTTTGATCGTTTTGTTATGTGGTGCCCCATTATGTTTTAATTATATTGTTAAGTTGCTTTTCACGTGTCATTGGCTTTATGTTCTGTTGTTTACTGTAGCTTTCTCAGGACATTTAATTGCATTTCTACTCAAAAGCAGCAGGAGCTTTTAATGTTCCTGTGACATGAAAACATTTTCCATTGTCTAAACTGGGAACATTTGGGTGTTTCCGCAATTCAACTATTTGGTAGACCATTCAGTCCAAAATGGTGTTTTAGGCCCTGGGTCAGACCACAAACCATTTTGGACCGGCACTATTTCATGTCTTTGGTGGTAGGGTAAAGCAGTGCTTTCTGTGAACAATGTTTACCACCTGATAATGAAGACATGATTCAGAAGGTGTGAATGTATGGCAGATACATAGGTGCATACCTGTTGTGTGGCATCTTGATGTGGTTGTGATGTGTTGTCTTGCTTTTTATGCTGTTGTGTTTTTTAGGCACTATTTCAATGTGATTTTGCTGTATTCTACTGCAGTTAGGTTGCATTCTGTTTTGACTATTTTGTTGTGATGTTACTTTGTTTATGTTATTGTTTAATATTCTATTGTTTACTCTAGAGATAACAACAAACACTGCAGCAATTCCAACCAAAAGCTGGAGTTGCCTTGAATGTTCTTCTGACAACCAACCATTTACCACTCTCTAAGGTGGTAAAATAGCCCTGCTCCTAAACTACTTACAACACCAGTCAGCTCAAAAGTGTTTCAAAGACTGAGGCCCTCATTACGAGCGTGGCAGTCTTAAGACCGCCACACTTGCGGTGGCGGCCTTACTGCTGTGGACCCAGCAGTAAATACCACCACATTACGAGTCTGGCACAACACCGCCAGTCCCACCGGTCTGGTCGGACCGCCGCGGCTGGCAATGAGCTCCTCCGGGCCGACGGCAGACCTAAGACCGCTAGCCATATTAGGAGGCACCAAACCGTCAGGCTTTTCACAGCAGTTGACCCACCATGAAAACCCTGACGGTAACCTACCCGGCGACAGGAATCCCCATTCCTGGCGCCGACACACCCTGCACCCATCCACACACTTGCAACCAGCTCCCCACCTGTCCACACACTTGCAAACACCCCCCACCTGACCGCATTCATACATACAAGCACCCGCACCCGACCGCACGCATACATACAAACACCCCTACTCGCTCTGACACTGACATACACACACCCCCACTCACTCTCACACCTTCGTACACGCACCCCCCACTCATCAACACACTCCCTGACATATACCCCCACTTGCTCGTACACGCCCATATAAACACTCCTACTCGCATGCATCCCAATACAAACACCTACTCACTCGTACCCCGACACACCTCTCTCCCCTCCGTTTCCACTCAGACACACACCCTTCATGCACACATAGATACACACACACACTCAGGCACGCCCATTCCGCTACACATACATGCACACAACCACACACATGCACACAACACACCCTACCCCCCCTTTTGGGCTGTCCACCAACCTGTCTGGGTGAGGTGGTTGTCCGGGAGGGGATGGGTGTCAGCGTTTCCACCACAAGAGCTGCACCCCTGCACAGGGATCGCCATGCCGTATTACATCTCGTAATACTGCGGGCAGAGTCCTTTTGGCGTGGCAGTGGAAATGCCTCTCACCTGCCCTCGGCCGGCCTGGCGGTGTCAGGTTTGTGGCTGTATTCTGGCGGTCTTCAGTCTCTGACTCGTAATACGGCGAGCATGAGACCGCTGACACTGGCGGTCTTTTGGAGGCTGCCAGTATGGTGATCTAACAAAAAAACACCAATGTCATAATGAGGGTCTGAGTCTGAACTTAGCACACACAGTGCTCGCTTTGGCTTTAAATTAGCACTTGTCGTGCTCACTTTTTGTGATGCGGCCCTTTGTGCTTGCTTATCATTAGAAATATCCTACATATTTGTTCTGGTGACCAATGGGCTCCATCTGTCTTAACTTAAAAAAATACATCAAAAACAACAGCCAAAATGTTTATATTCCTCTTCAACTAATTATACTTAACTAATCAAGTATCTGTGTATGCATATAGTTAGGTGAATACTACAAGTCAGATAAACTAAAACAAAAATATGTACATCTCATATACATCACACCCAGGACCACTGGAATTGAATGGTACCAGAGGACCAAATCATGTGGCATGGTTACTAAAATGGTTATATGTCAGAGCAATGAATGTCATTCTGCATTTTTTAAAACAAATGCGTCTTAACCACACATCCCACTGCCAAGCATACCGTTTCAACGACATGCCTTAGGGTAAGCACGGGACTTTGGAGTGATAAAATTTACTATTCCAACTCCAGTCTGCGCTACAGTAGGGAAAGTGTTGGACTTTAAAGTCCAATGCAGCTTTCTCTAAGGCATGTCGCCATAACGATATGCGTGGTAAAGGAATGCCTTTTAAAGCCACATTTGTTGTAACAGCAGCGTTCTAAGAGCAGAGCGTGGTTCAGCTGTCGTGTTAAAGGTTGCGTCCCTACTAAATTATGTGGCAAATAAGAGGGACAGGAAATAGCAAGAAAAGGTAAATTAGGTGACATATTATGCGAGTAAAGACACATTTTGCAGCACTTCCATGGCATTACTATCAAATTATTTTGGCATTTAAATACACAATCATGCTAAATAGAGACATATCTGAAGAAAATTAATATAAGAGAGAAATATTAGCTCTCAGTAGACCCTGTTAAAAATGATGCTCAGCATATTCACTTAGGGCTGATCAATGCGAAAACCTACATTGTCCAACATCAGAGGGCAAAAGGCACTCCCTCTTTAATAGCATAGATTAGGTATATGAATAATTAAAGATCTATTCATGGGGCACGGGGAGATGGAACAGTGGCAGAACCGTATCCTTCAGACTGAGTCGCTTCACTGTTGATCTCCAAGATATACCTGATCTCCATATTGAAACGTCATGCATTCTATTGCTATCTACTGTATAAATTTGCCAGCTCAGCTGCTATTCTAAAATTGAAAAATGAGTAAAGAAAATGTATATGTAAGAAAATAATGCTCACCAACTATTAATGATTTTGTTGTGCAAGGAAGCATAAGTTCACAAATATTCTTTACCCTGTCCTTTTTGCCTTTCTATCACTCAGAGAGAAATTGTTTGTGTTAAATGTATACAATGTGTACATATCAGAAGACACGAATACAGGTTCACAGGTGTGATAAGAAATATGCATTCTGTATATTTACGTTATGTTTTAAAACGTGTCTTGTGAATGTATTCATATTGGGTATTGATATAGTGCATGATCTCTGCAAGTCATCTGGGTGCTAGGACAGGCTGCAGTATTGAGTACTCCTTATAAGCATGTGAGTTATAAGGGCTTCTCTCAATGATGTTCTGGGGCCACTTCTGCTGGAGACTTGAGTGACCATGACTGCACCCCTCTAGAGTACTATCCCTTTATGTGATTTGTATGGTTCTTGAGAGAGCCAACCTGCACAAACTTTTTCAACATACTCCCTAGTTCTAAGCAAAGATACATTAAATAATGCAATACAAACCTTTTATGAGAAAAAACAACTGGCAAACTCATGTATTTTTCTCTGTTAGGTATCTAGCCTGTGGATGTTTTTCTGGTGGTACACAGGGCCGTATCAAATAAAGTGAGAACTGAGGGCCATATTTATACTCTGTTTGCGCCGGATTTGCGTCGTTTTTTTTAACGCAAATTTGACGCAAAACGAACTCCATATTTATACTTTGGCGTTAGACGCATCTAGCGCCAAAGTTCATGGAGTTTGCGTCATTTTTTAGCGTGGACACCTTCCTTACGTTAATGATATGCAAGGTAGGCGTTCCCGTCTAAAAAATTACTCCGAGGCATGTGTGCCGTATTTATACTCCCGGGCAAAAATGACGCCCGGGAGTGGGCGGGTCAAAAAAAATGACATCCAGCCGCTTTTGCGTAATTTTTTTGCGCCTGGTCAGGGCAGGCGTTAAGGGACCTGTGGGCTCGGAAGGAGCCCAGAGGTGCCCTCCCATGCCCCCAGGGACACCCCCTGCCACCCTTGCCCACCCCAGGAGGACGCCCAAGGATGGAGGGACCCACCCCTGGGACATTAAGGTAAGTGCTGGTAAGTATTTTTTTTTTTTTTGTTGTTGTGGCATAGGGGGGCCTGATTTGTGCCCCCCTACATGCCACTATGCCCAATGACCATGCCCAGGGGACATAAGTCCCCTGGGCATGGCCATTGGGCAAGGGGGCATGACTCCTGTCTTTGCTAAGACAGGAGTCATTTCAATGGGGGTTGGGAGTCAAAAAAAATGGCGCAAATCGGGTTGAGGCGAAAATTTTGCCTCAGCCTGACTTGCCCCATTTTTTGACGCCCAAGCTCCATTTTCCCCTACGCAGGCGCTGCCTGGTGTAAGTAATTTTTTTTTACGCACACCAGGCAGCTCCACCGGCTAACGCCGGCTAACGTCATTGAATAAATACGGCGCCCGCATGGTGCTTCAGAATGGCGTTAGCCGGCGTTACATTTTTTGACGCACAACTGCGTTGGCGCAGTTGTGCGTCGAAAAGTATAAATATGGCCCGAGAGTACTAATTTAAGACAGATCGCTGCCACAGGTTTGAACTGATTGCTGTATTAAATAGTTGAAGAGCTGGATTGGCGGTTGTTACCACCTTAGACAGCGTTACATTGCTGTTTTTCATTGGGAGTTTAAAGAAAGTTTTAGCTGGAAATGTATCACCATTTGTTGCCATCTCTAATGTAAACATCAGAACACAGCTCTGAAACATACCACAATGGAAAATAATGGCACAATGGAAGAATGACAAGACAAAACATGACAAAATATTCAAAACAGAATAAAACTCAGTAACCACAGTACAACAGAACAACAGCATAATGCAATACATCAGCATGGAAACACAATAGCACAAAAACAGCATAGCCTATGGCCACCAGACAAATGCAACACAACAGCTATGGACATTCTTGTCATACCTCAACCTGGAGCAAAGAATTAAATAGGATCAGAACAAATCAAGACACTTAACTTGGCGATGCAGTAATGACAAATAGTCACTGAAACCTTTGTACTATATACTTTTATCAGTAAAACTGTATACGCAAATTTAGTGGTCATTTAAATGTTTCCATGGACATTGTGCTGTCCCTAAATGGCAGTGTGTTACCACATTATGCTTTGTTGGGTGTTGCTGAATGTGCTGGTGAGTGTTCTGTGACACCCAATGAAAGCATTTCAAGGGCGTTTTGGATTCTTGTGGTATGAATCTGTCTAATGTGTATATATTGGTTGCTTGTGTGGTATGGAGACTTCAGAAACAGAATATTATTCACCAAGTGCACATTTCATGCAACATGCATCAACATGCTATGGCAAATAAATATTGTAGCGCAATATACTATACATTGAATATGTACGTGGAGTGCAATGTTGAGGAAGGTTTATTGATTGTGAGGTTGTCCCGTGGCAGAGAAGTAAGTTAAACAGTGTAAAGCAGTGCAGTCTTTAGGATCGATAACTGAAGATGTGGGGGGTTTCAGAGTGATCAGTTAGTCTGATAAAACATTGAGTAGATGAGATAAAACAAATTTGTTATTTGTTTTACAGATGTGAATATTTGATTCTCAGGCGGCAATAGGATCAAAACATTAGTAGACATAAAAAAAGATGCATAGTACATTTCCCTATTTTGAGAGGTGGATAATGGCAATCTGTGAAGCCAAAAGAAGAAGTGTTTGATGTTTTCAACACAGATCTCCTATTTCAGAAATAGGGGCAGACTACAATGGAAAAGGCCCATTAGGGTAGTGGGAGGTTTGGTTTACATGGTAGGCTGAAGGAATTGAGGATGTGAATAGGAAGGAAACAAGAAAAAGGGGGAGATGCACAGGCTGTGGTGGTCACAACAAGATGTGTAAAGAGTTGGCGGTATTGTAGGAACGTGTCAGATGGAAGGGCCAGAGGAAGAAAGTAAGAGGGCAGATTCTGGGTCACATAGAAGGCAAAATGGCTGGCAGCGATGTGAGTGAGTTGGGTAGGGATCTCTCAGAGGTCATGATCATATTAACATTAAATTCAGCGATATAGAGGCCATACTCACTCCTATATTTGTTCTTAGGCTTATATTGACGATTCTTCAGGGTGGATTTGTTTTGGTATTACGCTCAGCTCGGAGAGGTTGCTACATCCTTCTTGATGTGTTCTGGTGGACTCCACACTTCTTGGCCTGTATTCCTTTCTGGTCAGCATGGCCTTGTGGTTTCTCTCTCTGTTACGAGTCCTGGAAGGAGAAATTGTTTCTGATGGGAGGTGAGAGTTGAGAGGGAGAGTGCCAAGCTTTGGGGATGTAGTTTGGTCCAGGCCATGAATTCATGTAGGCCTGGTAGGGCAGGGGCTATTGTGTTCCCCCACTTGAATGTAGTGCACTCCTACACCTTTCCTGGGTACGAGGGCTTAGCTGTGCACTAAAACAGTTGTCACCTCTTCGGAACAAACACGTCAATAAAATGGAGGATTTACAGGTGTAATTTAATAATATAACTCCACCACAATTTAAGCCCAATCTTGCCATATTAGGCCAACATAAGGTCCCCTAAAACAAGTGCAATTTTTGACTCTCGTATCGAAGATGAACTCAACTACCATGGGAACCTACTTCAATGTGTTGCTGGCAAGAAAAAAAAACGTTTCTGTTTAATTCTAAGTTTCTTTTTGAGGTGTTTTGGCCTTATATGGTCTTCATTTCATGAAAGTTGGGGTTCGACCTAAAATCCAGTGCTTGCAAGAACAGATTGGTAGGTTGCCACATGAACATGAGCAAAAAGTAGAATAAGCATGCTTGCCCGTAATCGCAGAGCACATTATGCATCAATAGGAACTGAACTGGCGCAAATATCTTGCAGACATCATCTGTTCCCATGCCTCTTGGGACAAAACCGCATGTGCCTAAGGAAGATTTTCTTGTGAGAATGCTTTCCATGTGCATATTGAGCATCAATGTCATGCCTAAATTAATTATGCACTTGTGACGCAGTGAGGAGAGGTTATTCTCTTTGACATGTCTGCCAATTAGCAGGGGAATTTTTTTGTTCTAGTTGATCTGCTACAGGAAGGCAGCTGTGCTCTGTAGGTGACTTTCTCCAGATAGCCAACATTTCAAGGCTGAAGTGGGACCTGGGATACGGAAAGGGGGTTAGGAGATTTTTAAAAAACAGGGCTTTGAGGAATATACAGTAGCTGGGGGGACGACGTGAAGCTGGGACGCTTCTTACAAATTGATTTAACTGGAATACATTGCCCTGGGGGACTTGCTGATCGCTTTGTTGCTGCAAATGATTGCAGCCTATGTGGAATCCAAATGCAGTACCTCCGTAATTGCCCACCAGTGCCCCTCAATCGTGTCTTCTGAAATTCTATTTTTCATGGCTCACTTGGCCTTTTTACTTCCTTTACAA